>NC_048308.1:37892699-38051331 GCF_013100865.1 Trachemys scripta elegans | reverse complement strand
ACGTTGCTAATTATGTCCGGTCTTGTGAGGTGTGCCAACGAGTGGGAAAGCCCCAAGACCAGGTTAAAGTCCCTCTCCAGCCACTACCCATAATTGAGGTCCCATTTCAGCGAGTAGCTGTGGATATTCTGGGTCCTTTCCCAAAAAAGACACCCAGAGGAAAGCAGTATGTACTGACTTTCATGGATTTTGCTACCCAATGGCCGGAAGCAGTACCCTTAAGCAACACCAGGGCTAAAAGTGTGTGCCAGGCATTAGCAGACATTTTTGCCAGGGTAGGTTGGCCCTCCGACATCCTTACAGATTTGGAAACTAATTTCCTGGCAGGGACCATGAAAAACCTGTGGGAAGCTCATGGGGTGAATCACTTGGTTGCCACCCCTTATCACCATCAAACCAATGGTCTGGTGGAGAGGTTTAATGGAACTTTGGGGGCCATGATACATAAATTCATAAATAAACACTCCAATGATTGGGACCTAGTGTTGCAGCAGTTGCTTTTTGCCTACAGGGCTGTACCACATCCCAGTTTAGGGTTTTCACCATTTGAACTTGTGTATGGCCGCGAGGTTAAGGGGCCATTACAGTTGGTGAAGCAGCAATGGGAAGGGTTTATGCCTTCTCCAGGAACTAACATTCTAAACTTTGTAAGCAACCTACAAAGCACCCTCCGACACTCTTTAGCCCTTGCTAAAAAAAACCTAAAGGATGCTCAGGAAGAGCAAAAGGCCTGGTATGATAAACATTCCAGAGAACGGTCCTTCAAAGTAGGAGACCAAGTCATGGTCTTAAAGGCGCTCCAGGCCCATAAAATGGAAGCGTTGTGGGAAGAACCATTCACGGTCCAGGAACGCCTAGGAGCTGTTAACTGTCTCATAGCCTCCCCCACCTCCAACATAAAGCCTAAGGTATACCATGTTAATTCTCTTAAGCCCTTTTATTCCAGAGAATTAAACGTTTGCCAGTTTACAGCCCAGGAAACAAATAATGCGGAGTGGCCTAAAGGTGTCTACTACAAAGGAAAAAAGGATGGCGGCGTGGAAGAGGTGAACCTCTCCATGACCCTTAAACATCTGCAGCAACAGCAAATCAAGGAGCTGTGCACAAGCTTTGCACCAATTTTCTCAGCCACTCCAGGACGGGCCGAACGGGCATACCACTCCATTGACACAGGTAATGCTCACCCAATTAGAACCCCACCCTACCGGGAGTCACCTCATGCCCAAACTGCTATACAAAGGAAGATCCAGAACATGCTACAGATGGGTATAATCCGCCTCTCTAATAGTGCATGGGCATCTCCAACGGTTCTAGTTCCCAAACCAGATGGGGAAATACGCTTTTGCGTGGACTACCATAAGCTAAATGCTGTAACTCGTCCTGACAACTATCCAATGCCACGCACAAATAAGCTATTGGAGAAATTGGGACATGCCCAATTCATCTCTACTTTAGACTTAACCAAAGGGTACTGGCAAGTACCACTAAATAAACCCGCTAAGAAGAGGTCAGCCTTCGTCACCCAGGCAGGGGTGTATAAATTCAATGTACTCCCTTTCGGGTTGCAAAATGCACCCGCCACCTTCCAAAAACTTGTAGATGGTCTCTTAGCGGGATTGGGAGAATCTACAGTTGCCTACCTCAATAATGTGGCCATTTTTTCTGATTCATGGACAAAACATCTGGAGCACCTAAAAAAAGTCTTCAAGCGCAGCCAGCAGGCAGGACTAACTGTTAAGGCTAAAAAGTGTCAAATAGACCAAAACAAAGTGACTTACCTGGGGCACCAGGTGGGTCAAGAAACTATAAATCCCCTACAGGCCAAAGTGAATGCTATCCAAAAGTGGCCGGTTCCAAAGTCAAAAAAACAGGTCCAATCCTTCTTAGGCTTGGCCGGATATTATAGGCAATTTGTACCACACTACAGCCAAATCGCCACCCCGCTAACAGACCTAACCAAAAAAACCCAGCCAAATGCAGTTCAGTAAACTGATAAGCGTCAAAAGGCCTTTAACCAGCTTAAGGCAACACTCATGTCTAACCCTGTACTAAGGGCCCCAGACTTTAACAAACCATTCCTAGTAACCACAAATGCGTCCAAGCAAGGCGTGGAAGCAGTTTTAATGCAGGAAGGACCGAATCAAAAATTCCATCCTGTCGTGTTTCTCAGCAAAAAACTGTCTAAAAGGAAAAGCCACTGGTCAATCAGCAAAAAGGAATGCTACGCCATTGTGTACGCGCTGGAAAAGCTATGCCCATATGTTTGGGAACGGCGTTTCCAACTACAAACAGACCATGCTGCGCTACAGTGGCTTCCTACCGCCAAGGGAAATAACAAAAAACTTCTTCTGTGGAGTTTAGCTCTCCAAAATTTTAATTTTAAAATACAACACATTTCAAAAGCTTCTAACAAAGTGGCTGATGCACTCTCCCGGGAAAGTTTCCCAGAGTCAACTGGTTAAAAATTGTTCTTGAAATAAAACATATTGTTAGTTTTTATATAATCAGTAGTATGTCTAAAGGTACATGTGTCTTATTAACTCTGTTTTCTCCTAGAGCTCCAGGAAAAAATCACAGCCAGTGTAAAACCGAACATCCAACACTATCTGTGATTTGGGGGGCGTGTCATAACTATAAAGGGAAGGGTAACAGCTCTCCTCTGTACAGTGCCATAAAATCCCTCCTGGCCAGAGACTCCAAAATCCTTTTACCTGTAAAGGGTTAAGAAGCTCGGGTAACTTGGCTAACACCTGACCCAAAGGACCAATAAGGGGACAAAATACTTTCAGATCGGGGGGGGGGGGGGGGGAGAAAGGCTTTTGTTTGTGATCTTTGTTTTGGTTGTTGTTCGCTCTTTGGACTGAGAGGAACCAAACATCAATCCAGGTTCTCCACATCTTTCTAAACAAGTCTCTCCTATTTCAGACTTGTAAGTAAATAGCCAGGCAAGGCGTGTTAGTTTTCCTTTGTTTTCTCAACTTGTAAATGTACCTTTTACTAGAGTGTTTATCTTTGTTTGCTATACTTTGAACCTGAGGCTAGAGGGAGGTCCTCTGAGCTCTTTAAGTTTAATTACCCTGTAAAGTTATTTTCCATACTAATTTTACAGAAATAATTTTTACCTTTTTTTCTTTAATTAAAAGCCTTCTTTTTAAGAACCTAATTAATTTCTCCTTGTTTTAAGATCCAAGGGGTTTGGATCTTGATCCACCAGAAGTTGGTGGGAGGAAGGAGGGGAATGGTTAATTTCTCCTTGTTTTAAGATCCAAGGGGTTTGAATCTGTATTCACCAGGAAATTGGTGAAGAGTTTCTCAAGGCTTCCCAAGGAAGGAAATCCACTTGGAAATGGTGGCAGCGGACCAAATCTAAGCTAGTAGTTAAGCTTAGCAGTTTTCATGCAGGCCCCCACATCTGTACCCTAAAGTTCAAAGTGGGAAAGCAGCCTTAACAGTGGTACATCACCTCACTCTTAAGAAGTGCATAGGAATCTCATCTTTGTCTACTTATTCTGTCACCTCCTACTGTGCCACAGAGACTTTTGGAAATAATCAAGCTACAGTTGTGTAGCTATTTATTAAAACAAATGGTTTTAAATATTTACTGTTCCCTGAAGGGCTTAAGTGCTCTAATTCTTAGCTGTACACGCTTGTTTATTTAAGAGAGAAAGGGCAATAGTTAGGTACTGTAGCTGCAATAAAACAAACAAAAAAGACAACATCACAAGAGATAGTAAAGAAGGGGATGTGATATCTCTGAGAAAAGTGCAATAGTTTAGTTTGAAATTGGTAACAATTTTTTCACAAAACATTGCACAAAAATCTCCACCAACTCATTTTGTATTTTGATTTGGTTTTGAGTCTTCAAAATGTCATTTTCCATGACTTTTCAGAGACCATTTCCCCCGATATTTCACAGATTAACTTGTGAAATTAACTTCCAGGTGAAAGTTTTGTGATTCTGCGTTGGGCTTCTATTTTGCATTACACTACCAGAGAAGCCATCTTTGGAAATGCTGGCTTGTAGAAAGAAATTGAAAAGATAAACTACTGCAATAAAGTCATACATGCATTTATAATACATTATACATGTACCAGTACCCACCAGGTCAGGCAGGGAGAGAGACTGTCCTTTTCACCTCCAGATCTGGCATGAGGAGTTTTACTGAAATTGCTCCCATCAACTCAAGTAATGTGTAACTTTAAAGTGTAAGAGGCTGAGGCTTAAATGCATAGTGGTTGTTATTACAGCTGATCAAAACTAGGAATTTCTAGTTTGTGAGAAATTCTGATATTTCAAAACTTGTTTTCACTCCGAAATCAGAACAAAACCAACTTATTTCAAGACTCAGAACATTTCCACAGAAAATTTTTGGTTCTTGAACTTTTCTGATTTTTCAACAAAAAAGAAAACCTTGAACATTTTTTAGTTTGTTTTTCCCCGTCATCCTCTGTGACCTTTTCCTCTCCTTTTCACTTTGCCACTGAAAAAGTGGGCAAAAGAACAAAAGGGGAAAGGAGGAAAAACAAAAAACAGAATTTGAAAACTTGAATATTTTTTCTTTTGTCGTCTTTGGTAGAAAATAAAAAAAAAATTTAATTTTCCTCCCAAAGAAATGTAAAAAACCCCAACATTTTTCCAGAAAACATACTTACTTTTTAAAACAGTTCTCCACAGTAGCTACTACTACATATACATTCTCCTTCTCCCTGATCTCTCTGCCACCAGAATGTCATTTCTTTTTCCTGGGTGCTCTGGGTAATAGATTAGAATCTGATTTGAGTTTTTGCCACTGCCAAAGTGACCTGTAGCCCAATCTTTTCCCACCGACTCATTCTAGAGGGAAGGGAGGACAATCACCCAGTAAGGAGCCAGAAAGCTGGTTATGCTGTTAAAGGTGAACTGCAAAGCAAAATAAATAAATAAAAAGTAAAGTTTTGCCCTTCATTTCTCCTTTAGTATTTATAAGGTGTGGCACACCATTTTTTCCCTCTGCTTGTTTCTTGCATTAGAAGAATCAGCTCCTCTTTGCTGGAGGACTGACTGTAGTCTTCTAAAAATAAAATTAACTTGTAAAGACACAAGCTCTTTTGATAGTTTCCCCAACAAAACTGGCTGAAAGTAACGATTACACCAGCCAAAACCAACTCTTATCTGTCTTGCAAAAGCACTTATTTGGGTAAATTTTTAAGAGAATCTTCAGAGAATGGGAAGTATGAGATAATGTTTATCTCTCGCTATGTTACTGTTTCTTTTATAAGGACCTATTGGAATAGCTGGTGTACTCTTAAACTAAAGTATTAGTATGGTGAAGAGGAGTTTGCTGAAGTGCACAGAGTGAATTTATTAACTGAATATCCTTCTTTCCCAGACCACTGTATAGGTGTAAAATGTAGCATCATTGCATATATTGTTACCTAAGGGGCTTTCAGAATGGGACAGGTTAGTGATTTGCAGATGCATGGGCTACAGTTGAGTGAATACTTGATTTTTGAGTTTGGTGGCTGAACCAAAAATTCAAAAAAAAAAATCCGCTTGCTTTGAACTGAAATTGACTTTTTTGTTTTTCTCAACAAAATGAAAAACTGGAAAAAAATTAGGTTGAATTGACATTTCGTTTTGAAAATGTCAAATCAACATTTCCAATTGACATTTAATTTTAAAAAATGTCAATAGTAGTCAAAAATGTCAACAGTGTTTTGCAATTTTTCATAATGAGACATTTCAGCATTTCCAAAATTTTTGTTTTCCAGGTGTTTTTTGTTTTAGTTGTTTAGCTGAAATCATTCACCAAATTTGACCTAAATTCATTAATAGTTTTAGTGATCTGAAAATGCATTTTGTCAGCAAATGTACTATTTGACAAAAAAAATTCATCCAACTCTAGCATTGGGGTACTCAGGGCAGAAGCTGTAGAGAAGTTTAGCAGCTGGAAGCTGACTCGGTGCTCTTGTTATGGATGACAGGTTTCAGAGGGGTAGCCGTGTTAGTCTGTATCAGCAAAAACATCGTGGCACCTTAGAGACTAACAAATTTATTTGGGCATAAGCTTTCATGGGCTAGAACCCACTTCATCAGATGCATGAGTGGAAAATATAGGAGCAGGTATAAATACATGAAAGGATGGGAGTTGCCTTACCAAGTGTGAGGTCAGTCTAACTAGACAATTCAATTAACAGCAGGATACCAAGGGAGGAAAAATAACTTTTAAAGTGGTAATGAGAGTGGCCCATTTCAGACTGTTGACAAGAAGGTGTGAGTAACAGTAGGGGAAAATTAGTATTGGGGACATTAGGTTTAGGTTTTATAATGACCCAACCACTCCCAGTCTTTATTCAGGCCTAATCTGGTGTCCAGTTTGCAAATTAATTCTAGTTCTGCAGTTTCACATTGGAGTCTGTGTTTGGCCTTTTTTTGTTGAAGAATTGCCACTTTTAGGTCTGTTATAGAGTGACCAGAGAGACTGAAGTGTTCTCCTACTGGTTTTTGAATGTTATGATTCCTGATGTCAGATTTGTGTCCATTTATTCTTTTGAGACTGTCTGGTTTGGCCAATGTACCTGGCAGAGGGGCATTGCTGGCACATGATGGCATATATCACATTGGTAGATGTGCAGGTGAACAAGCCCCTGATGGTGTGGCTGATGTGGTTAGGTCCTATGATGGTGTCCCTTGAATAGATATGTTGACAGAGTTGACACCAAGATTTGTTGCAGGGTTTGGTTCCTGGGTTGGTGTTTTTGTTGTGTGGTGTGTAGTTGCTGGTGAGTATTTGCTTCCGGTTGGGGGGCTGTCTGTAAGCAAGGTCTGGCCTGTCTCCTAAGGTTTGTAAGAGTGAGGGATCGTCCTTCAGGATAGTTGTAGATCCTTGATGCACTGGAGAGGTTTTAGTTGGGGGCCGTAGGTGATGGCTAATGGCGCTCTGTTACTTTCTTTGTTGGGCCTGTCTTGTAGTAGGTGACTTCTGGGTACTCTTCTGGCTCTGTCAATCTGTTTCTTCACTTCGCCAGGTGGGCATTGTAGTTTTAAGAACGCTTGAAAGAGATTGTATAGGTGTTTGTCTCTGTCTGAGAGATCGGAGCAATGCGGTTGTATCTTAAAGCTTGGCTGTAGACAATGGATCGTGTGATGTGGTCTGGATGAAAGCTGGAGGCATGTAGGTAAGTATAGTGGTCAGTAGGTTTCCGGTATAGGGTGGTGTTTATGTGACCATCGCTTATTAGCACTGTAGTATCTAGGAAGTGGACCTCTTGTGTGGACTGGCCAGGCTCCTGTATTTTCCACTCCATGCATCTGATGAAGTGGATTCTAGCCCACAAAAGCTTATGCCCAAATAAATTTGTTAGTCTCTAAGGTGCCACAAGGACTCCTTGTTGTTCTTGTTATGGGTATTACAGGTGGGTTTGGCATCTGAAAATTGGGGATGGAGTGCTTGTTAAGGAGAGGTTTTAGCAGCTGGGTGAAGTTCTGAATATTTGTTGGGGGTGGTGCTGGTAGGGCAGGGTTCAGTAGCTGTGAGAGGGTCAGGACATAAATTTTGTTGAGCTGAGGGAGGATTTGCCAGCTGGAGTAGGGAACTGGAAAAGATGTTCAGTGCGAATTCATCACTTGTCAATGGTTAGGAAGTAGTCAACATTCTCTTCTTGCTTACGTTACTTTAACTTGGGTAACTTCAGTGGTTGCTTCTGTTTTACATTTCTATGGGCAGAGAATCAGGCCCATTGCACCTGTACCTTAAAATACTGGAAGGACTTGAATACCTAGTATACCCTATTAAAACTGTCACAATGAATGTTCTATACGGATGTAAACCAATCAGGCAGTTTACTCCACCTCTGTAGTTCAGATGTCACTCATCATTCAAGCTTGTCAAAATTTTCCAAGCAAAAACAGAGGGCTTTTTTGGTCAAAATATGATCTTTTTACAACGTTAGAGAGAGAAGGTAGGTGAGACTCTTTTATTGGACTAACTTCTTTTGGTGAGAGAGAGAAGCTTTTGAGCCACACAGAGCTCTTCTTCAGGTCTGGGAAAGATACTTCCAGCATCACAGCAAAATGCAAGGTTGAACAGATTGTTTAGCATAAGCAGTTAGCACATATTGTCAGGGACTATTCAAGGTAGAGTGGCCCATTAAAAAAGAGGGGGTTAGTGGATCACAGATTTCTCTAATAAGCCGTAAACTCAGTGTCTGAAGCAGGGTTCTGTGCGACTCAAAAGCTTGTCTCACGAACAGAAATTGATCCAATAAAAGATATTACTGCACCTACCTTTTCTCTCTAATATCTTGGAACTAACACAACTACAACTACACTGCATACAACAATGGCAATTTTTAGAACATAAAATTGTCTACAAAAAACTACTGACATTGCCAAAGCTTTTCATTTTCATAAGAAGTGTCATTACTTTTCCCCCCAATTATTTTCAAATTTTTTATCAAAACTAATAAAATAAAATTGCATGAAAATTAAAGTTTTTAAATGATACCATTGCAAAACAGATTAAAATTTTAAAAATCTATATTTTTTTTTTGGTGCCAAAAATTGATTTTCATTTTTTGACCAGCTCTACCCATCATTAGGGCTCTGTGTCGGTCATGGAGGTCATGGACAGGGCCAGCTCCAGCTTTTTTGCTGCCCCAAGTGACGAAGCCAAAAAAAAAAAAAAAGATAAAGCCGCAAACGGCAGCACTTTGGCGGCAGCTCTACCGCACCACTTCATTCTTCGGCAGCAATTCGGCAGCGAGGCCTTCCCTCCGAGAGGGATTGGGGGACCCACCGCCGAATTACCGCCAAAGACCCGGACGATGCCCCCTTCCATTGGCCGCCCCAAGCACCTGCTTCCTGTGTTGGTGCCTGCAGACAGCCCTGGTCATGGAAGTCACTGATTCCGTGACTTTCCGTGACCTCCATGACTTCTGCAGGGGCCAGTGTGGCTGACCCCAGGGCTGCCCAAGCAGCTGGTTCTGGAGCCAGCTGCTCAGGTGGCCCCAAGGACAGCCACACCAGCCGCTGCTGGAGTGGCCCGGGGGACAGCTACACTAGCCGCTGCTCTGGTGGCCCCTGGCAGCAGTCCCAGAGCAGCTGGAGCAGCTGCGGTCCACGACTCTGGGCAGCGGTCTCTGGGTGGGCGGCCAAAGCAGCCACGGTCCACGGCCCCAGGCACCTGGTGCCACTGGCCCTGGGTGCCCCCCAACAGCACCCCGTGTCCTCCACTGCCCCCTCCCAGATTTAATCACAGGTATTTTTAGTATAGGTCATGGAGCCATGAATTTCTGTTTACTTTCCATGACTTTTATTAAAAATTAGGGCTGTCAAGTGATTAAAAAAATTAATTGCACTTTTAAACAATAATAGAATACCATTTAATTAAATATTTTTGGATGTTTTCTACATTTTCAAATATATTGACTTCAATTACAACAGAGAATTAAAAAATTGTACAGTGCTCACTTTATATTTCATTTTGATTACGAGTATTTGCACTGTAAAAAAAACAAAAAGAAATAGTATTTTTCAATTCACCTAATACATATACTATACAGGTCTGTCACATCTTACATGCATTTAACATGCGCAATTTCAGCTTTATGCTGTCGGGGGGTGGGGAGAAAGTGCAGGCGATTCCACCAGTGTGAGATGCGAATCTGCTGTTCCCACTAAAATATTTGGACTTGACAGCAACAACGTGTCTTTAGGCCTGTGATAAGATTCTCCCCTATAATAGCCCTGGAGAGTTGGCAAAAAAATAATAATAATTAAAAAAAACAGTTTAAATAGTGCGTATGCCCAGGAGTGGGTGTGAGATGGGAGAAGCAAATCTGCTGTTCCCACTAGAGTACTCAGTCTCCCTGTGCCTCTCATACTGTGCGCATCGCGCTGCGCTGAGTGAGATTCTACTGTACCTGTACTGTTTAAAGATACAATATATATTTTTCATATAACATGGCCCCTAAACGCAAGCCTCCTACTTCATCTGATGTTCAACCAAAGAAACAGTGATCTGTTCCAACGCTGGAGGAAAAACTGACTGTGTTGGACTTATTGAGAGATGGTATGTCCATCGCCAACATGGCGTGTAAATACGGCCGCAACGAATATAGCATCCGTGCCATCAAGATTCGAGAGAGAGAAATTCGTCAAGCCGTGGCATCAAGTGCTTCAGTAACTGCTAAGGTGACAAGCCAAGTGCATGATAAGACTTTAGTGAAGACTGAAAAGGCATTAAACTTATGGCTGGAAGACATGAACCATAAACGTGTGTCTATCAATAGCAACATGTTGCGAGAAAATGCTCTTAGCATCTATGCGCTGTTCAAACCTCCCACCGAAGAGGGACAGCCTTCTGATAATAAGGAATTCAAAGCCAGCCATGGTTGGTTAACAGTTTTAGGAACCACTTCAACTTCAAAAACGTGCAGACTACTGGTGAAGCTGCATCTGCCAATGAGGAGGCAGCAAAAGCCTACCCCGAACAATTAAAGAAAATCATAGAGGAAAGGGGCTATCTTCCAGAACAAGTTTTTAATGCTGACGAGACTGGGCTCTTCTGGAAAAAAATGCCCACCCACACTTACATTTTGAAATCAGAAAGACAAGCCCCTGGCTTCAAAGCAGCTAAAAACCGTGTGACTGTGTTGCTTTGTGGCAATGCGGCTGGGCATTTAATAAAGCCGGGCTTGCTCTACAGGGCTGCAAATCCCCATGCCCTAAAAGGGAAGAACAAAAATCTCCTGCCTGTGTTCTGGCAATCAAATAAAAAGGCTTGGGTGACGGCAGCATTATTTCTGGATTGGTTCCACAAGTGTTTCATTCTGGAGGTCAAGCAGTACCTCAAAGAGAAAGGACTTGACTTTAAAGTGTTGCTGATCGTAGACAATGCTCCTGGCCACCCTGCGGCACTCCGGTTTGCACATAACAATGTTGAAGTCATCTTTCTCCCCCCCAATACCACCTCCATCCTCCAACCTCTCGACCAAGGCATCATTAGCTGTTTCAAGGCCACGTACACGAGGCTTACATTCTCACGGATCCTTACCGCTGATCCCAATGTTAATGTGATAGTGTTGGAAGTCCTTTAACATTGCTGATTGTATCACTTATATTAAACAGGCAATGGATGCAATCAAGCCTGAAACAGTCAATGCATGTTGGTGAAACCTATGGGAAGACTGTGTGAATGATTTTAAGGGTTTCCCAACCACTGACAAAGAAGTGAAACTCATTGTTCAGGTGGCCAGGCAAGTGGGTGGTGATGGCTTCATCAACATCCTCGAGGAATAAATTGAGGAATTAATTGAGGGCCATAGAGAAACACTGACTAACGAAGAGTTAGAGGAACTGATAAAATCGTCTACAGAAGATGAAGATGATGACGAACAGGAAGAGCCAACAACTTGGAATCTTCATAAATTTTCTGAAGTGTTCCAAGCAGCGAAAGACTTGAATGATTTAATTTCTGAATACGATGCTTCGATGGAATGAAGCCTCAAAATCACACGTAGTATTACAGATGATTTGAGACCATACCAAGAAATGTTTGAGGAGCTCAAGAGACAACAGCGACAGTTGCCAATCACCAGGTTTTTAAAGAAAAAGCAACCACCAGCAGCAGAACCTACACAATCAACTTCTCGAGCTGAACCAGAGCCAACCACTTCATCTACGACTCGCTCTCCATCACCCGCCTGGCCCATTGTCTCCTGGATCGACATCATGCCCTGACGACTCAATGATAGTGTTGTCAGGGGAAGAGGAAGACTAATCATTGGAGTGTGTACAGCACAAGACTAGCAAGAATATCCAGGATAACTGGTGACAGTTCAGGTTTACAGTACTGCACTGTACTGTTTTCATTTTTTATTCTTTCATTCTTCCGTCTCTCTGTTATGTTATTAAAAATACTGTAAAATTATATTTTGCATATGTAGTCTATTATATACTGTACTGTACATTTCTGTATACAATACATAATACTGTACAGGGTTGTATACCCAAAACTGTACTTTATGGGTGATTTAAGGGATTTTCAAGTGGTCATTTTGACTATACGCGATTTTTGCTTTATGTGCGGACTGCGGAACATAACCCCAGTGTAAGATGTGACGGACCTGTAGTGTGATCTCTTTATCATGAAAATTGAACTTACAAATGTAGAATTATGTACAGAAACACTGCATTATCTCTCTTCATCAATGTCCAGTTTGGAGGTACTCTGTGCATGATACTACATTAAGGGAATCCCCTAACAGGAAAGTTGGTACATTTACAAAGCCAGGTATTAGACATGGAGGCAATAGAAGCCCTGTGCATACTGTGTGGAGTCCATAAGTGCCCTTTAATTGTTGGTCATTTTTCTGTTTGGGAGACTAGTCCTTTTTCCATGTGGACTCAGATGTGAGCACTCTGCATTGCTAACATTAAACATCAAAGCTTTTATTAAACTCACGGCTTTAAAAACTGCTAGTAGACAATCTGGAAAATTGTTACAAATTTAGGAAAAACTTTGCAATTGCAACTTTGTTAGCAATACAGTCAGGGCCGGTGCAAGGAAGTTTCGCGCCCTAGGCAAAACTTCCACCTTCCCCCCCCCCCCCCCCCGGCCGCCCCCTCCCCCCCCCCCCCTTGGGGCCCCCCCCCCGCCGCGGCAGCTCCCCCCCAGCCCAGGGAGCCATGCGGCACCTCCTCCCCGCCCTGAGGCACCCCCCGCGGCAGCTCCCCAGCCCCCAGCCCGGGGATCCATGCAGCAGCTCTGACCCAGGGGAACCCCTGGGCTGCCTGCCGGCGCGCTGACCCAGGGGAACCCCTGGGCTGCCTGCCGGTGGCTCAGACTCCCTTTCCCTCCCAGCGCAGAGGCCGCTGTAAAAAAAAATTGGGGGCACCACTTTTTGGCGCCCCCAAATCTTGGCGCCCTAGGCAACTGCCTGGTTGGCCTAAATGGTAGCACCGGCCCTGAATACAGTCTTCTTTCAAGTGAGTCTTCTTTCAAGTCTACAGAAAAAGATACCACTGTGATACTCTTATCTATAAACGAGGGCAGACTTTGGCCCAGAGAATAAAATTCAGCTAAATACAGCCTGGGGTAAGTGGGTTCAACTTCCATAGAAGTCTCTGACTAAAGGCAGACGGTAACATAAGAACGGCCATACTGAGTCAGACCAACGGTCCATCTAGCTCAGTATCCTGTCTTCCAACAGTGGGCAGAATAATAAAATTAAAGACCCATAAAACATCTAATTCAGCATCCCTTTGGATCCATTGAGCAATGTCTAATGTACCTGTACAAGGTAAAGCAAACTCTGCTTACTTACTACCTCTCTAACCTGTAAATGGCATGGGAGGCAGTAGGAAAAGAAGCAAAGGTAACACCCTTAGGTGAAATTCAAGCATTAATATTGTTTTGTTACTTGCATATTTCTATCAGCCAAATTGCAGTCACAAAACGTATTGGGTTTAAATCTGTTGCTGTGCATCATTATTCCAAAAATAGGTATCAAGTTAGTTGCGATTTTGGACATACCCAATATGGTAAAGGAAGCCAGCTATGTATCATCTTTCTGCTTTACACAGGAAGTATCAAGGCTAAATGTAGCAGCTTTGCTACCCACAACAAGAAACATAGTTACTGTTACACCAAATGGTGTACTGTTAATACACCAAAAGAAAATGTTCAATTTCTCTTGCAATTTTCCCTTTACATTGCCTAAACAAATAAAGCATGTGTTAATATTTTTCTCCCTTACCCACTTGTGTTTTAATCTAGAGTCTAAAGATGCAAGGAAAACATCTTTGGCTCCTAACTAAATCATTAAACTTCTTTTATAGGCAAACCAAGGTGTAAACCTAGGACGATTAATGATTTCAACCCTTAGGTTTCCTGGACCTGCTCTGAACAACAATGTTTAATCCATTGGTGGTATGGTTTGTTGGTATGTTGGGATAACTTAGTTGTTTGTTAGTTATATGTTTTGTGTCACATGACTAGATTATAATTGTTCATACTTTTGGGAAGTTTTTGTTTCAACAACAATATTTTTACACACGGGTGTGTATAATAAAGATATGAATAGTGAAACATTTTTCTTTTTGGTACCACACTATTTCCATAGTAGAATTAGGGTTTAACCCCCATGGGTCTATCCCTATAAGACACCAGTGGTGGTTCAAATTTTGCAAAAGTCAGTCAGAAATATAGGTGTGTTTGTCAATGAACAACTTAATTGTAACTAATGTTTATTTATTTATTTATATATTTACAGCCCTAATATATTAGGGCTGTAAAGCGATTTTAAAAATTACATCCTGTGATTAATCACACTGTTAATAATAGAATACCATTTATTTAAATATTTTGGGATGTTTTCTACATTTTCAAATAGATTGATTTCAATTACAACACAAAATACAAAGTGTACAGTGCTCACTTTATATTTATTTTTGATTACAAGTTCTTGTGCTGTAAAAAAAAACCAAAATAAATAGTATTTTTCAATTCACCTAATACAAGTACTGTAGTGCAATCTCTTTATTATGAAAGTTGAACTTACAAATGTAGAATTATGTACAAAAAACCTGCCTTCAAAAATTAAACAATGTAAAATTTTAGAGCTTGCAAGTCCACTCAGTCCTACTTCTTATTCAGCCAATCACTCAGACAAACAAGTTCGTTTACATTTGCAGGAGATAATGCCCCCACACACACACCCGTTTCTTATTTACAATGTCACCTGAAAGTGAGAATGGGCATTCTCATGGCACTGTTATAGCTGGCGTCTTAAGATATTTATGTGCCAGATGAACTAAAGATTCATATGTCCATTCATGCTTCAACCACCTATCCAGGGGACATGCATCCATGCTGATGACAGGTTCTGCTCAACAACAATCCAAAGCAGTTTTTGGTGGTTTGGGTTCTGTAGTTTCCGCATCGGAGCGTTACTCTTTTAAGACTTCTGAAAGCATGCTCCATGCCTCGTCCCTGTCAGATATTGAAAGGCACTTCAGATTATTAAACCTTGGGTTGAGTGCTGTAACTATCTTTAGAAATTTCACATTGGTACCTTCTTTGCATTTTGTCAAAGCTACAGTGAAAGTGCTCTTAAAATGAACATGTGCTGGGTCATCATCCGAGACTGCTATAACATGAAATATATGGCAGAATGTCGGTAAAACAGAGCAGCGGACATACAATTCTCCCCCAAGAGTTCAGTCACAAATTTAATTAACCAATTTTTTTTAAACTAGCGTCATTAGCATGGAAGCATGTCCTCTGGAATGGTGGCCAAAGCATGAAGGGGCATATGAATGTTTAACATATCTGGCACAGAAATACCTTGCAATGCTGGCTACAAAAGTGCCATGTAAATGCCTGTTCTCATGTTCAGGTGACATTGTAAACTAGTCGTGGGCAGCATTATCTCCTGCAAATTGTAACCAAATTTGTTTGGCTGAGCAACTGGCTGAAGTAGGACTGAGTGGATTTGTGGGCTCTAAAGTTTTACATTAAAAAATAAAACAATGCAGTTATTTTTTGTACATAATTCTACATTTCTAAGTTCAATTTTCATTGTAAAGAGATTGCACTACAGCAGGGGTCTCAAACACGCGGCCTGCGGGGCTCTTGCGTGTGGCCCGCCAAGATCCCCGCGCGCCCCCTCCCGGCCCCTCTGCCTACCTGCGGGATTGCCCCCTGTGGCGTTGCGAGCCCCGCGCCGCTCTCTGAAGCAGCTGGCAGCATCCCCCCTACGGCCAGGGGAGGAGGGGGAAGGAGGCAGAGGGCTCCTGCATTGCCTCCTTCCAGGCTCCACCCCCCGCAGCTCCTATTGGCCGGGAACAGGGAACCGCAGCCAATGGGAGATTCATGGGAGGTACCTAGAGGAACGGCAAGAGCAGCGCACACACAGAACCCTGAGCCCATCCTCCCACCCCCCAGAAGCTGCAGGGACATGGTTCCAGCTGCTTCCAGGAACAGAGCAGTGCGGGGGTCGGGGGCCGGGGAGCAGCGCTGGGCTGGAGCTCACACCCTGAACCCCTCCTGCACCCCAACTCCCTGCCCTGAGCCCCCTGCCACATCCCACACCCCAACCCTGTGCCCTGATCCCCCTGCCACATCCCGCACCCCTCCTGCACTCCCTGCCCTGAGCCACCTGCCACACCCCTCACCCTCTTGCACCCCACCCACCAACTCCCTGCCCTGAGCCCCCTGCCGCACCCTGTACCTCAACTCCCTGCCCTGAGCCCCCACCACACCCTGCACCCTTTCTGCACCCCCTGGGGGCAGCATTGGGGTGGAGACTTCAGGGAAGAGGTGGGGCATGGGCAGGGCGGGGCCAGAGGCAGCGAGGGGGGGTGTCAGTGATGCGGACCTCCGTTCAATGCACTAGTCCTCATGTGGCCCTCGTGGACATTTGAGTTTGAAACCCCTGCGCTACAGTACTTGTATGAGGTGAATTGAAATATACTATTTCTTTTATCATTTTTACAGCACAAATATTTGTAATCAAATATAATATACACTTTGATTTCAATTACAACACAGAATAGAATATAGATGAAAATGTAGAAAAACATTCAAAATATTTAATACATATCAATTGGTATTCTATTGTTTAACAGTGTGATTAAAACTGCGATTAATCATGATTAATTTTTTTGAGTTGAATTGACCCAGCACAGAGGGTTGCAGCACAGTTCAGATCCTTGTGAGTGGCATTGTAACACTGCACATATGTGATATGTCACAACATCCAGAGTGGAGAGCCAGGCCCAATCCTACGAGATAGGAGCCACCACTGCCAGGTTGTAGCAGGATGAGCTCATTCTCCAGCCCTGCTTGAAAAGGTGCCACACATACACCTAAAGGCCACCAGGATGGTCGCCCCCAACCCCACCTCACCCCACTCATTAGTTCTGCCACTGCTACCAGCTCCAAACAGCAGAGGTTTATACCCACTTTGCACAGTATGAAAAAACTATACATGGTACAGCACAGTGCAGAATCAGGTCCAATATCTTCAATAATTGTTCTTAAACCAAAAGTGTTATCCATTAAAGCCGACATTTCTTTAATAGTTGCCTAGAAATATATCATGACAAATATAAGGATTTTTTTCAAATACTACTAACTTATAATAAGGTGAGCAGACTGCTATTCTGATCTTACAGGAAAAGCTGATGGTACATTCACAGCAAATATGATTTGCAAAACACATTTCTAAACTAGCCCTGGCCCATCTTGTGGCCTGTAGATTTTCCAGTGAATCTCATTGCAGAATTTTATTACTTTGTGCTTGTAACCATAGTTTTGATTTTAAATTTGCTTTCCATTTTCTCTCTCACAGAGAGATGGGAATTACTCATTTCCTCTCACCTTCTTCTATCAATTGAACATCATGAGAATATTACATATGTGCTTCTATTTCTGCTTTGTGTGAAGGATCTGATGTGTGAAATGTGACCATTCAAAATTCTGTTGTGCTATTCCTACTCAAAATAGACATTTGCAACTGAACATTAGAGAAAGAGAAAAATCAGTGTCAGGCATATGGCATAGGTACTTACATTGAAACAAAAAGAAAATGAATGTCCCACAGGATATGGATTGATGATAGGTTTGCCATGATTGTTTTTTTTTTTCCCCTTGGGAGATTACGTCTCTCAGGAGGTGACAAACACTTAAGGGACAATGAACCACTATTTATATAAATGTCCATCAAGGAAATGCTCTAAACAATTGCAAATATTGACGGACATGCCACAGATTAATTTGACTTCACCGTTGTTGGGATAAGATGTAGACAGCTGTTGTGGAGCAGCAGATCTTTTACATCTATATTATGGTACATTACGATATGAGTTCAGAACACAAGGAATTTCTGAGAACAGTAGAAGAAATGCTTAATAGACACTTTGCTTTTCAAATTGAGGCAGATACTCCCCCTAATAATGGAGACACTAATAATGTTTTTTCCTTTATGCTTGAGAATACCAATGCAAACAATCCCCATTCCCCCACAATGCTAACAAAGGTTCCCTGGTTTATCTCCATGGCAAGTAGCTACAACCAGTAAGCACAGTGGATCTGAAACACAGATCTGTGCTCTGCTACCATCCTGCAACCACTGAAGTGCAGGCAAACATCAGGGGCTATTAGGCCAAAAGCATTTTCCTGTGTTGCAAGAGCTACTTTAATGTGCTTTTTTGTTAGTATTAACATTGCAAGTCCTTGAATTCTACTGCAACGCAATTATTACAGCTGTCTGTAATCTAAGTGAACTAAGGAAAGGAAATGTGTAATGTTCAAGTCAGTTCAAATAGGGGGAAACAATGCTGGGAGGAGAGAATACTGGCTTCTCCTACAAAATGTCCCTGAGCAAAAGTTCCATAGATCCCTGTGCCACCCCACAATTACTTTCGGATTATCTGAAAATGGAACCTTGTCCTTGTCACACTGTAGTGACTTCAAGTTTACCTTCCTTGCTACTAAGCATCACATAATTAGCACTTCTATTGCCTACTAACAGTGGATGCTCCAAAAATTGGAAAATCTAAAGTGCTTTTCCATATTCGAATTTAAAAGCCCCTGTGAGGTAGGTAGGTAGGTCAGCAGTGTTATAAATGAGAAAACTGAAGCAGAGACGTTTAATAGGCTGATTTTCAGAGGTGCTGAGTGCACACAGCTCCACTGATTTCAACCTGAGCTGTGGCAGCTCAATACCTCTGAAAGTCAGACCACAAGAGACTTGGTCCAATACCAGGGGTGGAACTGAAGTCAGAGCCAAGTATAGAACACAGAAGTTTCTGGCCCCAACTTAGCCACATCTATTCTTGAGATATTGTTTTATTAATTTTAGAATTATGCTCCTTATTAGTATCACAGCCATATTCCCATCTGGGAACTAAAGGAAGAGCTTGTGTGTGCTGGTATTGAATAGGAGGATGTACCAGCTGGAAACTGATAAAAACATTTCTTTTGTATTGCAATTAAGTATGTCCCGTGAACTTTATTTTAATTATGTTTAAGATAATATAAATCCTTGTTTTAATCCCTGCACTATCCCTTCCCCTGATGAAGTGTTTGAAAGAAGAAAGACCGTTGTGAAACAGGATAATTAGGCATTTGTTAGGAGGACTGGGCACAAAGGCAATACTAATAAGACAAGCTGCCTGAAGCTTTGTTGACCGTGGGAAGTGGCGTTACCAAGGTAATCACTTTTAACTGTTCAGCAAAGCTGCTGGGGGAGCTCTGTACTGGGAGGGATATGCAAGCCAAAGCATATTTCCTGAAAAATATAACATGAGCATTCACAGACAATTTGTAGGATTTCCATGTTTTGTCTTAAATATATTATTTCTAGCTTGCTATAAACTGGAAATCTGAGCTCATCGTGAACTTTTAACACGTTTTCTTATCACATCCTGAATCTTGCAGTTGATTTAAAAATCAGCTGAGGCTTAAAGGAAAGCAAATTGAGAATCATTAAGACTCTAAGTTAGGTAAAGATACGGATTGGGTCTGGCCTAGCCACCAATTCACTAGGGTGAGGAGGTAAGGAGCTGCATTCTCCTCACAGAGGCTAAGCACATTTGCAGTCTCTGCACTTTCCTGGACGAGCTGTTAGTACTCTAGGGTGCCATTACTATTGTTATTTGCATTATAATAGTGTAACCCACTGTTGTCCCCTCAGTGCCCAATCCACAGAGGATTTGAGTATGTTTCAGGCCCCAGCTATAGCATTTAGTTATTGAGCTCAAGTGCAGCAGCTCACATTTTTAGCTCTAGAGGCCCCCTCTTAAGTCCGTGGTCATGACTAAGATGGCAGTTGTTACAATAGCACCTAGGATTGGGGCCTCATCATGCCAGGCACTGTACAGACAAGTAACAACCCTGCCCCAGAGAACTTAGTGTCAGATAGGCTGCAACAGCTAGACAAAACACACACAAGGGGTGAGAGTGTGAGGGGGAGGGGACAACACAAACAGAAATTAGCAGAAAAACAGAAAGGGGAGGAAGGAAGAGAGAGAGCCTGTAGGAGCCATGACCTTACCTCTTCCACAGCAGCCAGCCCCAGAAAGGAGAGCACAGCACAACACCCCCACCTCCTTCGAAGGAGCTCATTGGTGTTGTCTCTGAATATTATGGGACAGATTCCCTGGAGTCACAAAGCAGCCTTAGAAGCAGCTTAATTGGGCAGTGTAGGATTTCCCTGCTTAGGGATCATCCTGCTAATTGCAGCTGGCAAAGTGCACCACCCTTCACTTCCCCAGCTCTCAACATAGGGGATGTGTCCAAGGGAAAGGCAGCATAGCCCAGCAGTTCTGAGACTGCACTAACTTTTTGCCAGGATCAGCCCTGTGGCCAGATGGCTCCAGTTTCAGGGAACTACAAGGATAGCTTAAAAGCCACATTTAGTATCACCGAGCACAGCTTGTCCAGAGCAGACAGTCTGGCCCAGTATCCTACAATACCGAGACTGTAGTATTTGTGCGTTTGCTGTAGCTTCATTTTTGGTTTCTTAAAGCTTAACACAGCAGTTTCCTCAGTGTGGATGAAGCCTTGCAGCTAGACATAGTTGCCAAACTCAGGCTTTGTCTTCACTGCTACACAAGGTGTGTTTTTACCTCAGGGTAATTAACACATGTGAGCTATCCTGAAGTAAAAAATGAACAGTGCAGACCACTCACTTTCATGGTACTGTGAGGTAAAGTAGGAACAGTCAGCCCTACACCCCCAACCACTGTTGACTTTGCCTAGTTTACCCCACCGCAAAGTGAAAGTGCCTGGTCTTGTCTTTACCTCAGAATAGCGTAAGTTACCAAGAGGTAAAAAACAAGGCCTCCATTTAAACACTGCTTAGCTCTTTCCATTTTAGGTGGCCATGCCATGTTATAAAATGGTCTGGCTAACCAAACAGTGTGTTAAACTCCTAAACAAAAATTGTCTGAAAAAAGAAGTCACCAAAAGGTGCAGTGTCCATCATAACGCCTGTCATTATTTTTGGTGTATACAGCTTTTTGCCTTCTACAAGAAGTGCCTGCAGCCTTCTACACGGCTCTCGGCACTAAAGATTACTGATAGCTTACACTAGTTTTCTTCCAAGTAAGCTACTTCTGCACTCTCACCACTAGGGTTACCATACGTCTGGATTTTCCCAGACATGTCTGGCTTTTTGATCCTCAAATCACCGTCCGGGGTGAATTGCCAAAAAGCCGAACATGTCCGGGAAAATGCCGGCATCCCTGCCCCAGTCCTCTGCTTACCTGAGCGGCTCCGGCAGGCTGCAAGCTGCAGGCAGATTCCCCACTGCGACGGCGGCTGCTGCTGCTCCCCCCAGACACCTCAGCTCTGTGCAGCTGAAGAGCTGAGCTGCCCGAGCACTACCAGCTTCACGGTTTGCCGGGCAGCCCCCAGACCTCCAGACCCGCTGCGCCCCCAGCCGGGCGCTTCCCCAGCGCAGCCGGAGCCCGGGAGGGGAAGCGTCCGGCCGGGGGCACAGCGGGTCTGGAGGCTGCCCGGCAAACCGTGAAGCTGGTAGCGCTCAGGCAGCTGTTTCGCGTGGCTGGGAGGGAGGAGGGGGAATGCGGGGCGCTAAGGGGAGGGGGCGGAGCCGGGGCGGGGAGAGGCAGGGCCCAGTGGAGTGTGGTAACCCTACTCACCACAGAAGATGACAGACACCTGCCACAACATTTTCCCCAACCCCAAACACCCTAATCTCCAACTCTTAATCAGCCTCCTCACTGTTAGGAAAAATGCCTGGGAATACAGGTAGCATTTGCAGTATTTCCTGAAGGTCACCAAATCTAGGCTCTAGTGAAAGGGAGAAGCAAATTTTAGAGATAAGGACACCTTGCTGAGGACAAAGGCTGCCCATCCCCCAATCCCCATCCCTTAATTTTCATCAGGAAGGGGATGCTACCTCAGAACCTCAGCTGCTGCATGGGTACATCTACATGGCAATAAAACACTTGTGCTGGCCTATTTCAGCTGACTTGGGCTCGTGGGTCTCAGGGTGCAGGGCTATAAAACTGCAGTGTAGATGTTTGGGCTGGAGCTGGAGCCCAGGTTCGGGGACTGCATGGAGGGAAGACCCCCGAACCTAGGCTCCAGCCTGAGAGCTAATGTGTAGACTGCAATTTTATAGCTCCACATCTCACAAGCCTGTGTCAGCTGACATGAGCCAGCCATAGGTGTTTTATTGCAGTGTAGACATATCCTAAATGTCCAGAGGTACTCCTGTATTATCAGCATTCTTTCACCCCAGTTCTTAACCTAATATTTTCAATACATTCTAGGGCTTCCTGTCATATCAAATCTTAGAGCGATTTAAAACTATATTTTATGTAGAACTCAATTCCAAAACTGTTTGTAACTTGCTGATATGGGTACGAATACATTTTTTTCTTCAGCACTGAAGCCCCATGCCTACTGGATTCCAGTGCATTGTATGGAAAGGCAAGCAAGAGTGTAAGCAGTCTTCATTCTTTACTGACGTCCTTGAAGAATGCTAACCCTTTAACCTTAGAACATCATTTCTCATGGGATTGATTAAATGAAAAGTCAGGTTTGGTCAATGGTAATTAATAGCTGCAGACCCCAAGTTAACCTTGGTGGAGTGCATTTTATCTTGTACATTATGTCGATGAAATGCTTAGGCGTCATTCCATTAGGCTGGTCTCAAATTACATTCTCTTGTAAGATAAAATATTGCCAATATATATTGCCCATATTGTAAATTATCCCTTTATACTATGTAATACGTAACTGGGAATTATTTTTCCTGGTTCAAGAAACGTTGAAAAAATACTAAAGCTTGGTTTGCAAAATACCTTTTAAAATAGGGGTCTAGGCTTTGTGAATGTCCTGCCCTTTTATGTCTCTTTTGTGTTGCCAGCTCTTCCTCCAGGTGTTACTGTGTTTGTATTATTATAAAGCTGAGTTTCTTTAAGGCTCAGCTGGGCTAATCTTTCTACAGTGTGGGATAAACATTGTCTCTACCCATTTTTATGTCATTTTATCTTGTCACCAGTGAATCATCAAGTATGTTAACAAACACTATGATTCAAAAGAAGAAAAATCAGTTTAATTTGGCCCAGAGGCAGGACTAAGACTTTGGGCCCTGATTCTTATCTCACATCAGTGATACATCAGAGACGGCTATGCCGTTTTTCCCAATTTTCACCAGTTTAAGATCACTTGCCTTCAGAAAAGCCAGAAAAGCTAATTTGCATAGAGAGCACTTCTTCAGTTCAGCCCTTCTCTGCCAGAGGTGTTGCAATGGCGTGGATCCAGGTGGTTATAACCACCTCCGTGCCAGTTTCCCTGATCCTGGGAAGGAGGATGAGATGATATTTAAAGGTGCTCAGCTATTGCCCTAAAAACATCTTAAAATTAAAGTTAGCAAAGAAATGGTTGGGAGCACAGCAAACTGCCTCTGACTGCTGTGGTGGAGACCGGAGCTCTGACAGGCTGCACAAAAGTGGCATGGCCGAGCACCAGACCATGCTGCAAAGCCAAACCACCTCTGGAAACTGCAGCAAGGCAGATGCTGGGCTGCAGAAAGTTAAACAAATGCAACTATCCCACGTATACAAGGCCATTGTATCAGATTGCTTGGACAAATGAGGCCAGCATGATTTGGCCATTTACTTCTAAGCATAGCATGTTTCCCATTATGGCTGTTAATTTAAAATCTAATCCAATTCTTTTTTAAGTGAACAAATAACAAAAATTAAATGGATCATCATGTATAGTTACCATTTCTCCCTTTGTTAATTCATGCTGAAAATTACACGTAGAGCAAGCTGGCTTCAGTTACAACACACACCGGTGAGCTGTGAAATATAAGTGGCACTAACAGAAACTCAGTTGCTAATGCTTATTTATTTTAAATTACATAATTCAACAATTTACTCTATGGTAAAACTAATTTGTCCTATAAGAAGCCTATCAGTACTAACAAGACAATAAATATTTTCATTAAAAGTATTTCACAGGTTTACACAAATATCCACAGGTAATTTCTAATCACTGAATAATTTAGCATTACTAGTTGTGTATATGAGGTGATAGTAAACCAGTGACATGACTTGAGATGACATTTTCAACAGTCCTAAATTTAACACAACCAAGACATTCAAAATTCCAGCTTCTCAGCAATTGATGAACTCAGTTTCTTGGAGTTTTGAGCCACCCATCAAAGGAGCTGGGGTTTTAAACACTGCCGTAGCTCTCATTAGGGAGACAGACTGAAAATAAAGGTCCCAATGCAGCAAACAGTCATGTACACAAATAAGTGTTTGCAGGACAGAGGTCACAGAATGTAATATTGGGAGTGTATGGTGAGAGAAAGGAGGAGAATTATAAGTGTGGGACCTGTTAACCTGGAATCAAAAGAATGCAGCTTCTAAAATAGTAAAAAAACAAAAAAAAATTAAAAGAATAAAAGCTTCCAAAAAGCCTAAATGAATGAAAGAAATTAATAGTAATAAAAATAAAATCCCCTTGCCCCCAACAATTGATGACCAGTCTTGCTAACTTCAGTCACCCCAACAGTCCGCATTAGAAAAATAGACTTCTGGGGAAAGGTAAACCAGCAGCATTGGTCCTTGGCAGGAAAATATTCAAACTAGTTTTTGCATAATTCTCATTCCTACTCAAAGAAATAAAATATGCACACTGACAATTGTTAGTATTTTTCATATGGAATAAATAATTCAGAGACAGACATTAACTCTTACTTAAATAGTACTAACATTTTAGAATGTAGGTAAAAAATCCAATAAACTCTAGCAGTTATATAATTAGATTATTGATCAGTACAACATGGTGACTCAATTCTTACAGTGGGGCAGAGGAAAAAGGAACAATTTAGCATTTAATTACAATCAAAAAAATGCTTCCTTTGCATAAGTACAAAAGAAATGGCTTCTCCCAAGAGGAAAAAAAAAATGGCAGGTAAGGTAAACAAAAAGTGCAAAAATATATATATATATATATCCCAGGCCAAAAAATAAAAGTGTCTACAGCAGTGAAACTGGTGATAAAGTCTGTACATTACAACTATATCAGTAGCAGGTGGCAGAAAGCAATTCAATCCAACATCTCAACCATCCAATAGTGTAAACTGAAATTCCCTCCATTCGTTTTGTAAGGCTGTTTTAGATTAATTGCCAACATTTTACAGGAAATGTAACTGCTAATTGAGCCAATAAGGTACTAGTTACTTCATTTTAGTGTTATATGGTCCCAGGCCTGCAATGTGTTGTGCATCCTTAATTCCCATCAACTCCAATAGGACGACTCATGTAAATGTTGCAGGACTAAAACCCGCAATTCAGGAAAGCATCCCTACTCAAGAAAACATGTAAACACTTGTTTAAAGTTAAGTGCATACTTATGTACCTTCCTGAACTGAGTTGTAATCCAATTCCATTGCAGTCAATTGAAAAACTCCCACTGATTCCAGTGAGTAGAGTTAAATTAGGGCTTAAATTAAAGTAGCTGAAAGGCTAAGAATTACAAAACATTATTAATATAGCAGTTTTATATTTAAATACCAATATCTTGTAGTTCAATATTAGCAAATCTCTCGTTTATTTTAAGCTAATATTCGATAAACTGGAGAGACAGTCGGCCTGCAACGCCCTTTGTACCCTCTGTTCAGATCATGAGGAAAAGGGCGTAGACACAAACCAAAGGATGGTGCTAGCAGAAATCTTCTGGTCTCAAGCACGTGGAGAGAATTTGCATGCCACAGTAGGATACACATACGGACCAGCAGTTGAAGAATACTTAAATTCAATTGCCTAGTACAAGTTTGCAAGAAATATTATTCTTACTTACAAAGTATTGAGAAAACAATATTCACTTTTCAGAGTAGCAGCCGTGTTAGTCTGTATCCGCAAAAAGAACAGGAGTACTTGTGGCACCTTAGAGACTAACAAATTTATTAGAGCATAAGCTTTCGTGGACTACAGCCCACTTCTTCGGATGCATAATATTCACTTTAAAGATGATAAATGGTAGGAGAAAAAGTTGAGATCAGTCTTTGAGTCTAAAGTTTTCCAAAGTCTGAGGCTGTTCTGAGGTTTGGGGCTGTGGTTTATTATCTATTATCTACCCTTTCATTGTACAGAATGCTGATAGATTTTAGTTAGACCCCAAAGCATCATCTATTGAGATAAGTATAATATATACAGAGACAAGGTGGGTGAAATAATATCTTTTATTGGACCTGTGACGTGCAGTCTATATGGTTTTATAAAAATATAAGTGAATATAATGTAACTGGGATATGCTTCATGCAAAAGGTCTCTTGTAAGGTATCATTACAAAGCTCATAATCTACTGAGTGTAATCATCCTATTTGTAGAAATGTACCACTCTTGTATCTAAAACTAGAAATATAAAACATAACTCTGAGGGCCTATTGTAATTATGTAAAGTGTGGGCCATTAAGGATGGTTTGGAATCTTGATGACTCCCATTGTCTGCAGATGGCTGTATTTACCTGTGAGTCTTCCTGTATATGTGTGTGCTGGCAAGTGAGTAATGAAGTCTTGCAGTGACATGTGATCGTGTCACCTGAACTGGAATCCATCTTTAACCTGGTGCTTTTCCAGTGAGGGGGGGTGAAAACCCAGAGGGACAAAGGGTTCCCGCCTTATGCAAAAGATATATAAAGGGGTGGAAGAGAACAAAAGGGGAGGAGCCATCATGAAGAATCCCCTAGCTACCACCTGAGCTGGAACAAGAGCTGTACCAGGGGAAAGAATTGTGCCCAGGCCTGGAAGGTGTCCAGTCTGAGAAAAAACTTACTGAAGCATCTCTGAGGGTGAGATTATCGGTATTCAGTTTAATTAGGCATAGATTTGCGCATTTTATTTTATTTTGCTTGGTGACTTACTTTGTTCTGTCTGTTACTACTTTGAACCACTTAAATCCTACTGTCTGTATTTAATAAAATCACTTTTTATTTAGTAATTTACTCAGAGTATGTATTAATACCTGAGGGAGCAAACAACTGTGCATATCTCTCTATCAGTGTTATAGAGGGCAAACAATTTATGAGTTTGCCCTGCATATGCTTTATGCAGGGTAAAACAGATTTATCTGGGTTTAGACCCCATTGGGAGTTGGGCATCTGAGTGCTAAAGACAAGCACACTACTGTGAGCTGTTTTCAGGTAAACTTGCAGTTTTGGGACAAGTGATTCAGACCCTGGGTCTGTCTGGAGCCAGATGGGAGTGTCTGGCTCAGCAAGATAGGGTGCTGGAGTCCTGAGCTAGCAGGGAAAACAGGAGCAGAGGTAGTCTTTGCACATCTGGTGGCAACTCCCAAGGGGGTTTCTGTGATCCAACCCATCACAGGACCCACTTCTGTTGGTGAGAGAAACAAGCTTTTGAGCTACAAAGAGCTCTTCTTCTTCTGACCTGTTAACCTGCAAGGCAATTTAAGGACTGGTAAAGCCTAGAGGCCATAGGGGCACACTCTGTGGGTGCTCTGGGGCTGGAGCACCCATGGGGAAAAAATGGTGGGTGCTCAGCCGCTCCCCCCCCCATTAGCTCCCCCCTGCTCCCAGCGCCTCCTGTCCACTGGTGGGCCCTGCCAATCAGCGCCTCCCCCTCCCTCCCCACACCTCCTGCCCATTGCGATCAGCTATTTCATGGCGTGCAGGAGGCTCTGGGAGGAAGGAGCGGGAACAGGGTGCACTCGGGGAAGGGGGCAGAATGGGGCAGGAAGAGGTGGGGTAGAGCCTTAGTGGAAGCGATGGAGTGAGAGTGGGGCCTGGGGAAGAGCTGGAGGTCGAGCACCCCCCGGCACATTGGAAAGTCAGCGCAAATGCTAGAAGTGATTGTTTAGGACGGGTGACTGTCAGGCTGGTAATGTCAGGGAGCTGACACCCATTTAAGCCATCAAGAAACCATCAAGTCTCTCTCTTTTGCTGGAGGCAGGGGGCAACAAGGTGACTCACAGTTCTGGGTACCCTGAGAACTGTCATAGTCCTGTAAGACAGGTAAAAATAATTTATTGAACTGGAAGAAAAGGTATCATTTGTATGTCATTTGCTTTGAGATCTGCATTTGTTTTCTTCAGGGCTCTTCTGTCCCTTCACGTGATGGCTAAAAATTCTTGTTACTTTAAAAAAAAAAAAAAAAAAAAAAGTGTTAGTAAACCATTCTTGCCTTTGTAGTGAGGTAGGCATGTTATACTCCAGTTAATAGAGAAAAGTTTAGGCTCATAAGGGTTTTTTATTCTTTTAGTATAAGATCTAGATTTGGATCATCTATATATCTTATACTGAAAGAAAAGTAAGACTATATAGACAGACTACAGGCACATATTATATATACTCACTAGGCTAATATTGCACATACGCATCTCATAACTCGTTAGCAGTCAAAGCGTGGCACTTCAAGTTATTAAAAATCATAATTAATCAGAACCAACATTTTCCCCCACCGTTTAGCAATTATATGTTTGGCAACAGAGGCTAATGTACCTACTGGAAGAAAATATAACAGGTCAATCAAAAAGGAATCGAAGGGGGCCTTACAAGCTCTGAACTAGAGGACCCTTTATGGTCAGCAGCAGAGAGCGGCAGCTGTTCAGAGAAGCTGTTTTCAAGTAAAGTTCCTCTTCTTAAAACATAGTGTAAGTGTCGGAGCACCAGATGGTACCAAGGACTGAAGGGACTTTCCTAATCCTAATTTGCTTCTTTAGCAACAAGGAGTAACTATGAATTTTGGGATGTGAGGGGGAGTCAGGAATAAAAGGACTGTCCTCTTCCACTAACAACTATGATTGGTTGTAGAGCTGCCAATATTCCTGCCACACTCCCTGGTTTCCCTGGCAATAGCAGCTCTGTAAGGAAGCAGAACTCTTAAGGGATCTGAACTGGGAAACTGAGTGTAAGAAGCAAACAGGCAAAAATGAAAGAATGAGGTGAAGGCCAAAGGGGTATGTTTTTGACTTTATGAGCAAAGCTTTAATTTGAAACGCTCCTGTTAACTCAAAGCAAGAAAATAGGTTTTAAGATAATGCAGCGTTTATAGTCAATATTTTTCAACTGTGTCTGTATTATTAGCCTCTGATCTCAGCATATTGTACATGAAGTGACAATTCATTCTATCTGGGATATTAATAGCCACCTAGTATCCATTTCACAATATTCTCCAGCCACAAGAATATATCCAAATATTGGTTTGCCAAGAAAGGAAGCTTTACTGTTCCAAGTACTGCAGATAGTACTAATTTGTGATACATGCATTTTGGCAATTTCAATGAACAAGCCAATTTGAAGCATTTTGGACTGTAAAACCCACAGCCAGATATGGCTAATACACATACCAATCAAGTTACATAGATAACTTTTCATATGCTAAAATAACTAACATATTTCTGAAACTTCTGAAACAAGCTTTTACAAATTCTAAAAGAAATAGATGTTTCCATGATTTTTTAAAAATTCCAACAACAGTTGTTTTAAAACAATCATTCCAATGAAGTGTTTATCAACCCAAATGTTGCAGAATTGAGAAACTGAAATTGTTACTTACTATCAATTTTTTACTACGGAGCAAAAAATTAATGTAATTGATTATTGTCCAAGATGGAAGAAATACAAAGAGAAAAAGTAAACCAGATTTTAATTTTTTTCATTTTCATTAATTAGGTGTTACTAGTAGCACATAAAGAAATTTATTTTGACCAGTGATTAAATAGACCTTGTCCCCCAGCAATATCATTTTGAAAAGTCATTCTCAGAGTTGCTTAACTAGTTTTCTGCCATATTTGTCAGGTACAGATCAACATATGAAATAAGAGTGATTTGTAAAATAACTCAGCTTCCACGGTAAAAATACCAACAGCGTGAGCATCAGTATTCCAACAAGAATAGCCACCAAGATGATCCACCAAGGCACTCCTGTATAGAGTGATACTGTCTTTGCAGGAAAGACAGTAACTCACACCTAAGTGAGGGAAGAAGTTGTAAGTAAAGGTGATGGAAAGTTTGACAAGATCCTAATTCTAACCCAAAATTCACTTCTACAGCAGTGCCTTGAGTTTTCTGAGCTATGGAGGCTAGTCACTAGTGTGAAGAGGACATCATGTCTCCCACAATTCTTATATGCTTACTCGAAGCATTTCTTACCACCTAGTTTTCATGAGCAGCATCTGACTGTGCCTGGCTCATAGGAATGATGTTGGAGAATCTGTAGGACATACTCAGGGAGATGTAGTATCCCAGTATGTCAGCAAATCATTCTACACTAATTGAAGATAAAAGTGTGAAGGGCCCACAGCTCAGAAGTACTAGACTCTTCCCTAGCTGAAGGCTCCATGCCAAAGGACACCCAAGGGAGAATGAGAAAAAAAAAAATCTAATCGGGAAGAATTGGGTTAAACCAGCCATTTACTGGAACCCCTCCAAAACTAGAAAATAAACCTGCCAAACTCAGGGCAAGGACTGTCTTTTTACTATGTGTTTGAACATCACATAGCACAATGGGGTTCTGATCCTAACTGAGGTGTCTCTATGCCAATAAGGTACAAAATAACAATCATCTCCAAGATCTTCAGTAATTATTTTTCTTTGGGGAGGCAGGGAAAGCAGTATCTAGTACAGAGGACTGACCTGGAATCATCTTACCCCATTGCTCCCCGCCCCAATCCACACAGTTTATAAATGGATTAGCTTCCACAGGGTGATCATTCAGAAGCCCAAAGAATTAGAAATACTGCAGCATGGGAAGCAGAGTACTAATATGCATATTCTCTCCATATTGGCCACCCCTGTGTCTTGTAGCCACCAAACTCCATGGGTTTTGCAGTAGAAAAACTTTTACTCCAGACAAGTTAGCCCCTTGCAGAGCCAGGACCCATGGCTTTGCACAACTTATGGGGCTGGAAAGGCAGCATGTTGGTGACCAAATCTAGCTAACAATGACAAGAGTATATAACCTGCAGTGTTCATTCTCATATCATATAGAACTCCTCTCACTAGGGAAGAGAAAGCTCTATGGAATCAACGGCGATGTTCAAAGCTTCTGGATTAAAATGTTCACTTTATGCACTATGTACAGTGCTTCTGTTTTTCCGGGCTTATTTTTAGCAATTTGAGTTTTATGTAGCTGTCAAAAATTAGGGATTTCCAGGGCTTCCTTTCGTATATACGTTAATGAGTAATGTATGTTATATATACACACATACATACATACACTACAGTACTATATATTGTAATGAGTAATCTCTTTGTAATGTTCCCTACTGTGCTTTAATATAGTACTGTTTCAAACAGCACTATGTTAAAACACATTATGGAACCTTTAGTGTATACCAGCAGGGTCACCAGCAGGGTATACATGGACCAAGTAATGTGCAACACCTTAGTATGAAGTATCAGAGGGGTAGCTGTGTTAGTCTGGATCTGTAAAAAGCAACAGAGAGTCCTGTGGCACCTTTAAGACTAACGGAAGTATTGGAGCATAAGCTTTCATGGGTGAATGCCCACTTCGTCGGATGCAACCTTAGTGTGGTTTAGAAATCCCACTCCATAGTCCACTTTATTGCTCCATGTAGACCAGTGGTTCTCAACCAGGGGTACATATACCCCTGGGGGTATGCAGAGGTCTCCCATGGGGTACATCAACTCATCTAGATATTTGCCTAGTTTTACAACAGGCTACAGAAAAAGCATTAGTGAAGTTAGTACAAACTAAAATTTCATACAGACAATGATTTGTTTATACTGCTCTATATACTATAGGCTGGAATGTAAGTACAATATTTATATTCCAATTGATTAATTTTATTATTATATGGTAAAAATGAGAACGTAAGCAATTTTTCAGTAATAGTGTGCTCTGACACTTTTGTATTTTTATGTCTGATTTTGTAAGCAAATAGTTTTTAAGCGAGATGTAACTTGGGGGTATGCAAGACAAATCAGCCTCCTAAAAGGGGTACAGTAGTCTGAGGCCTGGTCTACACTACGGGTTTAGGTCGACTTTAGCAGCGTTAAACCGAATTAAGCCTGGACACGTCCACACAACGAGGCCCTTTCTTTCGACTTAAAGGGCCCTTTAAACCGGTTTCTTTACACCACCTCCGACGAGGGGATTAGCGATAAAACCGGCCTTTGCGGGTCGGAATTGGGGTAGTGTGGACGGAATTCGATGTTATTGGCCTCCGGGAGCTATCCCACAGTGCTTCATTGTGACCGCTCTGGACAGCGCTCTCAACTCAGATGCACTGACCAGGTAGACAGGAAAAGACCCGCGAAGGTTTGAATTTCATTTCCTGTTTGCCCAGCGTGGAGAGCACAGGTGACCACGCAGAGCTCATCAGCACAGGTAACCGTCATGGAGTCCTCCCAGGATCGCAAAAGAGCTCCAGCATGGACCGAACGGGAGGTACGAGATCTGCTCGCCATATGGGGAGATGAAGCAGTGATAGCTGAACTCCGTAGCAGTAAAAGAAATGGAAAAGTATTAGAAAAGATCTCCAAGGCCATGAAGGACCGAGGCCATAACAGGGACACACAGCAGTGCCGCGTGAAAATTAAGGAGCTAAGGCAAGCCTACCACAAAGCCAGAGAAGCAAACGGAAGGTCCGGGGCAGAGCCGCAAACTTGCCGCTACTACGCGGAGCTGCATGCGATCCTAGGGGGTGCAGCCACCACTACCCCAACCGTGTGCTATGACTCTCTCACTGGAGAAACACACAGGGAAGACGGTTCGGGGAACGAGGAAGATGACGATGGAGGTACTGTAGGTAGCTCACAGCAGCAAGGAAGCGGAGAAACCGGTTTCCCCAACAGCCAGGATATGTTTGTGACACTGGACCTGGAACCAGTAACCCCCGAACTCACCCAAGACCCTCAGGGCACACAGGAGACCTCTGGTGAGTGTAACTTTGTAAATATTTGTAAACATTACAAAAAAAAAGCAAGCAAGTCTGTTAACGTGTATGGGGATGGAGCGGAAATCCTCCAGGGACATCTCCAGAAAGCTCTCCTGGTTGAAATGGGGTGATTTTATTAAGGGGGACATTCAGAGGTGCCCGTTCCTGCTATTCGGACCAGAAATGTTCCCCGCTGTTAACCACGCGGTGGGGGGGAGGGGTGAAGTGATCCTCCCAGAGAATCGTGGGGGTGGGGGGGGGGGGGGGTGGTTTACTTGTGTTTGTGCCGCATGTTAACCGGGAAACCGCAGCCCCCTCCTTTTACATTGAAACCCCATTTTAAATGGACAACCCAATTCATCCTTGAGATGGGAAATGCGCTGCTGTTTGCAACCTTTCCCGCATGTTAAGAAGGTTAAATAAGCCAAAACACTGTGGCCTACGATGGCTGCCTGCAAGCCGAAATATGCGACCTTGTAATGAAAGAGTGTACCCATTGTTCCCTAAAATGTGTCTTTTTTAACCACCTCTCCCTTCTCCTCCACCAGCTGCAAATGTTTCTCCTTCGCAGAGGCTCGTGAACATTAGAAAGAGAAAACGTAAGACGAGGGACGAGATGTTCACGGAGCTGCAGATGTCCTCCCACGCTGATAGAGCACAGCAGAATGCGTGGAGGCAGTCAATGTCGGAGATGAGAAAAGTCCAACATGAACGAGAGGAGAGGTGGCGGGCTGAAGACGATAGGTGGCGTCAGCTTGCAGACAGACGGCAAGAGGCAATGCTCCGTCTGCTGGAGCATCAAAGTGATATGCTCGAGCGTATGGTTGAGTTGCAGGAAAGGCAGCAGGAGCAGAGACCGCCGCTACAGCCCCTGTGTAACCAACAGCCCTCCTCCCCAAGTTCCATAGCCTCGTCACCCAGACGCCCAAGAACACGGTGGGGGGGCCTCCGTCCACCCAATCACTCCACCCCAGATGATCGCCCAAGCATCAGAAGGCTGGGCTTCAATAAGAGTTAAAGTTTTAAAATGCAGTGTGTCCTTTTCCATCCCTCCTCCCCCACCCATCCCTGCTACCTTGGCAATTATCCCCCTACCTCTGTAAGGAACTAATAAAGAATGCATGAATGTGAAAAAACAATGACTTTATTGCCTCTGCAAGCGGGAGGGGAGGGGAGGGTGGGGTGGTTGGTTTACAGGGAAGTAGAGTGAACCGGGTCGGGGGGGGGTTGGAGGGTTCATCAAGGAGAAACAAACAGAAGTTTCACACAGTAGCCTGGCCAGTCACAAAACTCGTTTTCAAAGCTTCTCTGATGCGCACCGCGCCCTGCTGTGCTCCTCTAACCGCCCTGGTGTCTGGCTGCGCGTAATCAGCGGCCAGGCGAGTTGCCTCAACCTCCCACCCCGCCATAAATGTCTCCCCCTTACTCTCACAGATATTGTGGAGCGCACAGCAAGCAGCAATAACAATGGGGATATTCTTTTCGCTGAGGTCTGAGCGAGTCAGTAAGCTGCGCCAGCGCGCTTTTAAACGTCCAAATGCACATTCCACCACCATTCGGCACTTGCTCAGCCTGTAGTTGAACAGGTCCTGACTCCTGTCCAGGCTGCCTGTGTATGGCTTCATGAGCCATGGCATTAAGGGGTAGGCTGGGTCCCCAAGGATCACGATAGGCATTTCAACATCCCCAATGGTCACTTTCTGGTCCGGGAAGAAAGTCCCTTCCTCCAGCTTTCGAAACAGAGCAGAGTTCCTGAAGACGCGAGCATCATGTACCTTTCCCGGCCATCCCACATTGATGTTGGTGAAACGTCCCTTGTGATCCACCAGGGCTTGCAGCAGCATTGAAAAGTACCCCTTGCGGTTTATGTAGTCGGTGGCTTGGTGCTCCGGTGACAAGATAGGGATATGGGTTCCGTCTATGGCCCCGCCACAGTTTGGGAATCCCATTTCAGCAAAACCATCCACTATTGACTGCACGTTGCCCAGAGTCACTACCCTTGCTATCACCAGGTCTTTCATTGCCCTGGCAAATTGGATCACAGCAGCCCCCACAGTAGATTTGCCCACTCCAAATTGATTCCCGACTGACCGGTAGCTGTCTGGCGTTGCAAGCTTCCACAGGGCTATTGCCACTCGCTTCTCAACTGTGAGGGCTGCTCTCATCTTGGTATCCTGGCGTTTCAGGGCAGGGGAAAGCAAGTCACAAAGTTCCATGAAAGTGCCCTTACGCATGCGAAAGTTTCGCAGCCACTGGGAATCGTCCCATACCTGCAGCACGATGCGGTCCCACCAGTCTGTGCTTGTTTCCCGGGCCCAGAATCGGCGTTCCACGGTATCAACCTGCCCCAGTAACACCATGATTTCCACATTGCTGGGGCCTGTGCCTTGTGAGAGGTCTATGGCCATGTCAATTTCCTCATCACTCTCGTCGCCGCGCTGCAATCGCCTCCTCGCCTGGTCCGGGTTTCGCCTTGGCATGTTCTGGCTCTGCATGTACTCCAGGACAATGCGCGTGGTGTTCATAGTGCTCATAATTGCCGCGGTGATCTGAGCGGGCTCCATGATCCCAGTGCTAGCTATGGCGCCTGGTCAGAAAAAAGGCACGAAAGTAGTATCTGATGGACCAGGAGAAGGAGGGCGGGAGGGAGGGAGGGCCGAGTGACGACATGGCGTACAGGTACAGGAACAGGGAGAAACACAAACAACTGTCACACAGAATGGTCCCCCCAAAGATTAAACTGGAAACCCTGGGCTTAGCAGGCCGTTGATTTCACGGAGGAAGGGGAAGCAAATGAACACAGAACAAATCTATTTTTTACATCTTAAGGTGGCAGCCGACGCTGCAGCATGAGTGACAGCCATACCAGTATGACGATGACGGGTACCAATCATAATATGCCATCATCTGCCAAAAGGCAAGGGGCTGCTGCTGTGTAGCAATGCAGCCCCACGTCTGCCAGCCCCACGTCCGCCAGCACCCAGCATCGCCCTCGGCCTCTTCTGGGTGCTTAGCAGACAATATTGGGCAATTGGCAGAAAATAGTATATTATGACTGGTAACCGTCATCATCGAAACAGTAGCATGTCTGCCCAGGTGGCCATGATTGACAGCCATACCAGTACGACGACGATGGGTACCAGTCATAATATACCATCGCCTGCAAGGGGCTGGTGCAATGCAGCACTACGGCTGCCCGCCCCACGGCTATCACTCATGCTACACCGTCTACCGCCAAAAGGCAGTTAGCAGCTGCTGCTGTGTAGCAATGCAGTCCCACGTCTGCCGGCACCCAGAGGACATATGGTGACGGTGAGCTCAGCTGAGCTGAGCGGGCTCCATGCTTGCCGTGGTATGTTGTCTGCACAGGTAACCCAGGTAAAAAGGCGCGAATCTATTGTCTGCCGTTGCTGTGACGAGGGGGGAGGGGCCTGACGACATGTACCCAGAACCGCCCGCGACACTGTTTTGCATCATCCGGGCATTGGGATCTCAACCCAGAATTGAAAGAAAAGGCGCGAACCGCTTCTCGGCTCGAGCTGTGGCGCAAACGTAGTATCTGACGGCCTAGGGGAAGGAGGGAGGGGGGCCGAGTGACGACATGGCGTACAGGCACAGGGAATTAAAATAAAGAACGGTGGCTGTGCATCAGGGAGAGACACAAACAACTGTCACAGACTGGTCCCCCCCAAAGATTAAACTGAAAACCCTGTTGACGGAGGGAGGGGGAAGCAAATGAATACAGAGAAAATCTATTTTTTACATCTTAAGACGACGGTGCAGCGTGACTGATAGCCCTCGGCATCTTTCTGGGTGCTTGGCAGCAAATACGGGGCGGTGTATGACGATGGTCTTCAGGCCTATTGCACGAGCTGCTGCTCAGGGAAGACTCTGCTAACGTGCGATGACCCGACTTGTAATAGGCCGGCTAACAGTCATAATACACCATTTACTGCCAAAAGGCAAGCCCCACGGCTGCCAGCACCCAGATCGCCGATGAAGGCTACCAGTCTACTGCACCGTCTACCGCCAAAAGGCAGTTAGCAGCTGCTGCTGTGTAGCAATGCAGTCCCACGTCTGCCGGCACCCAGAGGACATATGGTGATGGTGAGCTCAGCTGTGCTGAGCGGGCTCCATGTTGTCTGCACAGGTAACCCAGGTAACCCAGATAAAAAGGCGCGAATCTATTGTCTGCCGTTGCTGTGACGGGGGAGGGAGGGGCCTGACGACATGTACCCAGAACCGCCCGCGACACGGTTTTGCATCATCCGGGCATTGGGATCTCAACCCAGAATTCCAAGGGGCGGCAGAGACTGCGGGAACTGTGGGATAGCTGTGGGATAGCTACCCATAGTGCAATGCTCCGGAAGTCGACGCTAGCCTCGTACTGTGGACGCGGTCTGCCGACTAGAGCACCTAGAGCATTTTATTGTGTGGACATACACAATCGGCTGTATACAACCGATTTCAATAAAACCGGCTTCTATAAATTCGAACTAATTTCGTAGTGTAGACATACCCTGAAAAGGTTGAGAGCAACTGATGTAGACAAGCCCTTACATACAAATAACCAATTCTAATGTTTCTCCAGTGGTTTATTGGATAACTCCAATTTCATTTTTTCATATTGGAGGTATTTTCTTGGTGTTTACAAATTAAAACCTAAAATCAGAAGCCCTAAATATGTGTTACATACACAGAGGAAATGCCACCCCAATAAAGTATATGACCAGTGTTAAAGAAATTTGAAAACTCACTTGAGCCATTTCATTTGGGAGCTTATTGTTTTCAGCTGCAGCAGCATTCCCTAACTAGGGAGTTAAGCTTAGAATATTCCTGTTTCAAAATATAAGGTAATGTAATATACAGAAGAGAAGACAGAGTGCAATTGCCTCAAGAATAACGTGTAATAGAACATACCTCTAGGAAAGTGCTATTCCACAACCTTGAAAGCAATACAACAAGTGCCTTGCTGGCCAAGCCTTGCAAGGGGCATTTTATGTTCACACAGCGGGCCTCACATTACAATCCTGTAATTTAAATATTATATATGTATTTATACGCATGCATTTCAAAAATCACATTTTACAGAAGAATACTTGAGATATTTGCCAAGTTACAAGCTGGTAGACTTAAGGGTATGATTCTTTTAGAAGACCCAATCTTTCAGTTGCTGAAATCAATGGCAAAACTCTTATCAATTTCAATGCGAACGAGATTGGTTGCCAATATCTGTCCTAGTACTTGTTAAAATATAGGTATCAGTTTGTGCAGTATTTCTTTACTTTGTTCTTATTAGTTACCCCTCTCCCCTTTAAAGTCCACTTCTGAAAGCTAAATATTTAATTAGATACATTCAACTGCTTTTTTACAGCTGTTTGGAAATAAATCCAATATAGTGACCAGATTTAGAAAAGAATATTGGAAAACACCCATACAACAACATGCCTTCTTTCACCCTGCTAAACCTAGAAAGGTTCTGCAGGAGTAAAGGGAAAGGAAAGAGACCAAAAAATAAGTTTTGTTTTGATATGGAAATGCTTACCAGGCATAGGTGCTAACTCTCTGGGTGCTCCAAGGATGGCGCACCCATGGAAAAAAATTAGTGGGTGCCACTGGCTGCCAAGCTCCTCCCTTCCCCCCACCTCCTCCCACCTGCCAGCAGTACCACTGATCAACTCCTCCACCTCCCACCCACCGCAATCAGCTGTTTCGTGGCATTCAGGAGGCTCTGGAAGGAAGGGGGAGGAACAGGAACGGGGCATGCTCAGGGAAGGGCGGAGAACTGAGTGGGAAGAGGCAGGATGGGGATGTAGTAGAAAAATGTTATGTTTGTGTTTTATATAATTTAAAATAAATAAATAATGTAGCATGTATTAAATGTACTGGTGTAGGATTTGATCATATCCTGCCAGCCACCCTTTTTGAATAGCAAAAAGGAATGGCCTAATGGGCCATTGGTAAAAATACATCAGCCAGAATTTGTGTCTGTGCTAATTTCAAGGCAGTGACAGACCTTTAAGGGTTACCAATTTGTTGTAGGTTTAGCATTTTAAAATAAGTAAAAAAAATGCATGCGAGTAGTCAATGCATCCATTCCCCAGTCCTTCTTCCACATTTTCTCTTCTGTATACTTTGAAGTTAAAAGAAGCCCAGACCCTTCTCAACTGCTATTGAACACTGCATCTGAGCTGAGAGGGTAAGTGGCTGTTTCTCTTTAAAACACTGATCCTGGCTCTCCTCACTGGCTTCTCCTACAGCCTGGCCACAACACTCAGAGTTTAAGGAGCAGATGGGCAGTTCTTCAGTTGAAGCTTGCTATTGGAGAAGGTGAAAAGATGGTGGAGAGTAGAGATGGGCAGGCTGAAAGCTGTTGCTTTCCCTCAGGACTCCAGCAGTCTTTTACACAGCACAGTTTACTCTTATAAAATCCTACATCCCAATCCTGTATCTGCTCTGAAGACAAAGAGAATTTTGGCAGAAGGGATACAGACTTGGGCCCTTTAGCTTTTTAGGAGAAGGTGAGACAGAGATGAAACTGGTTGCTGGCAAATGTCAACTGAGAAACAGGAAAAAGAAGGGTCCAAGCAATCTAGGCAGGCTATAAAAATAACGTTTAAAAAGAGGTATAAATAGTTCCCCTGTTTTCCTTATCCTTATTCCTTATCCTTTCACCATGAACTATTTTTTGCATTATTAAAATACAAATTAGGTTTTAAAGTGGCTTTGCTTTTAAATGTAAAATGAAGGCATCATAATCTAATAGCTGTGGCAGGATGTATATTAGCATAGGATATTGATGCACTTCTCGAGTCACTGAAGATATAAAGCTCATTCCGAGATAGGCCCCACTATTTGGCTAACGCTCTCCTGTTGTGCTTTAATGTTACATTAACTTGCTTATAAACAGGTGAAAGTACATTAATATACCTTAAATTGCAAAAAGTTTACTTTATTTTGAGGTTCACAAGGGATTTTCCCCAATTCTTTCATCTAATAAAGCAGCCATTTGCCATTGCTGATTTCTTTTGGCCACTGGATGTCCAAGGAAGCTGTGCCAAATGTTTGAAGTGATCTACCCAAGTTAGTTACCCCTTAGGAAAACAAAATCCACAAATTCTCTTATAAACTAGAATTTACAGCTACAGATCTGCACTGACACTTGTTGAAAAAAGGGGTTTTCTGGTATTAAGAAAAATCACAGGAAAGCACAAATTCTGAAGATACCATACATTTGGGATTTGCCAAACAATTTTTGATTGGAAATAAAAGGTAGCTAACCTTCTGAATTATAGACTGCATGCCCACAGTATAAGTGTATTGGAACATATAGCACACCATTTTGTACACCAAAATCAAGAGAGACTTGATTTTCAGAAATTTCATTTTAAAAAGTCTGTTGCTAACAGTAAAGCTAGAGCAGTTGCAAGATTTACTTGTTCTGTTCAAACCTCACAGACTATGAAAGTGAAGAAGTATAAATAAAAACTTTGGCTGACCTGGCTGATAACCTTAAATATAGTTGCTAAAGCATGTTCCAGTTCAGTCCTGAGCCACTGGTGTCTACAAACATAAGTGGAATCTGTTCTCCTGTAGAACAGCAACAGGAGGCAGAATGTTAGACACTCAGGAGGATTACAACTACAGGGGAAACATCTGGTGCCACCAGAATTACACCTCTGGCTCTCTTGCTCCAGTAGCATGGTAGTTGGGAGTTTTGTTGTTGTGAACAGAAACTACAAACTACACCAAGTATTCTAAATTATTGCATTAGGCATATGTAATGACATATGCAAAGAGAAGTCTTCAGTAGCCCAAGGTAGGAACACAAATGATAAAGAGAATGGATCTAGGTGCCTCTGAACTTGAGACATGCTCCTTACCCTTCCCCTGAAACCCTTCTCTCCAACCCTCTGACAGACTATGAATGCACAGATTAACAACCTCCTAATATTTGCACTGGAGCATGGGGAGAGGGGGCCAGGATTCCAGCTGCAAAACACACCACAACCAGGCAGGATGTGTTTTGCAAGGTGGGAGGGGCAAAGGCAGGAAGTGGTTCTGGTGCAAGAGCAGCCAGCCTTGAGCAAAAAGGGAATAGGCTGCATTGACTAAATATGTGTGGAAGGGAGGGGAAATATAGTGGAGCAACCATTTACATTGCAAACTTGGACCATTCAGGAACCTGCAAACCATTTGAGATGTGTGGATATGAGATCCTTGTCTTAGTAATTAAAAGGCAGAAGGCCAAGAGAGTGAGCTCATGGCCATATTTTCATAAAGGGCTGCAACACCGCTTGTTTGTGGATGCTCAGCTTTAGGTTTACAAATATCTGCACACACTTTCTGTACCATTGATAGGTTTTGTGTATGTAAGTTTTGTTACCTGTAGGCATGGATATTTATTGGAAGTGTGACCCTGAACTTCTGAGGGATGAGTCAGATCGTGTGTTGTGGAAGGGAGGAGCAGGTGGTAATGCTGGTGATTCTGGTGCTAGGGAAGCCAGCTTCAAATCAGCCAGATTTTAAAATATTCACATAAGTGTCAGGAAAAAAAAAGTAATCATTATGTCTTAATAATCTAGATCAACTAATTCTGAATTTATATTCTATTATGTTTCCAACATCATCTTCAGATTTCATAGCGCTCTCACTGATGATGTTACCTTTAAAGTACACCTGGGAAACCTTAGCAACTCTGTTTAATTTAAAAAAAAAAAACAGATCACATTTTAGTACTGGTTGCAGCAAAGGGTTCATTCTCACATTGATTTGTTATGCTAACTATAAATACCTACTCAGTGAGTGACAAAAGCAATTCAATAACCACTTAAGCAGTAATTGGAGCCAAATTAACGTGATTGCTTATTCTATACTGAAAAGGAAATGGCAGTGTTTATTTTAAATTTTAACAGTTTTCACATTACAATAAAATTGGTTTTACAAAACAAATTGAAGCCATTCATTAATGTTTACAAGTATATGGGAAAACATTAACTTTAGTTGTACTTAAAAATCAGATAAAAGGTTACCTAAACAAGAAAAAAATCCAGACAGGAAGATACTAAATTAATGTATTTTTGCAAGCACAAACTTTGCTTTATATGAAAAAAATACATCACAGAATTCTGAAATGTTAAACAGAGATGAGCCCCAAACCAATCCCCAAGACATGAACACCCTTTAACTTAGGGAAAGTTTACAAAATTAAGTTGTTTTCCCCCTTTAAAAAAATGTTTATTGTATCTTGGCTTTCCTGTATTTCCTGGAGGAGCCTCTGTAGAACTAATCGGATTATGATGCTATAAAATACTGAAACCTGAGCACCTGTGTAAAGCAGCAGATGTCTTGCACTTTTCCAAAGTGCCATGCCTCTGAAGAAGTGCTTCTTTCAGGTGGGACTTTCCCCACCTTAGGTCTGGCAGATGCAAGGAAAGTCTGAATTTGGCCCTTAAATGTTATAGGCCAGATTGGCACAAAGCATGCAATGCAATGTGGCCACTCTGTCAAGTTCAAACTAACCCTAAAGCCACGGTAGCCAGCCAGGAAGATTGTACCAGTGTAGTGGGATCATTGGGTAGCTTAGATATCCATCTCAGGGTTTTATGCAGCTTCCCATCACTGTGGTATCTAAGCACCATGCTATATCCTCTACCATCACCCCTCCCTGCTGCCAGCAAAGAGGATATGGCTGGGCTTCCCTGTGCCGTGGTGACTGTTGTGTACCACAATGGCTTCCTGGGAATCCTCAGGCTCCTTTAAACACCCAGCCAGTCCAGGATTGGGGAAAGCAGAAAAAGGAGCTAAAAGCCACTTTTGCGCAGACACCTTCTTGAGCTTTGCTGTAGCCGAGGATCTGGGCCTGCTGAAAGTGCACAGAGCAATGCCTATTGTGGAGGTTGCCCAATATTATATAATTTTGTGGAACAAAATTTCTGATGCTTATAATTATCTGCAAGGCTGAGCACAGGTGGTAACGGGTATTTAATTACCAGTGCTGGCTTTGTATTTATTCCATTTTTGGGTCCGTGTTATATGAACACCTTACCAAAATCATCATATGGTGCCCTCACTGCAATATCTGTTGAAAAGAAATTAGGAAATTTAGACAAACGCTATCCTGATGAATGGTTACATTCATGATAAAATAAGATGCTCTGAATCTTGTTTTAGAAAAATGTACGGACATTCATATTTTCTCATCTGGGAATCCATCCTGATTAATATCACCAATATTTTCACTTGCAATACCAAACAGACTCAGCGGTTCACGAATTGGCATTAGTCCTTCCCACTGGCCTTGTTGGTTAACGTAGATGTACACAGCACCCCCAATTTCTCCATCTCTGTTAAAATATTGTGGACCTCTATAACAATATCTTGTCAACTTAAAATGAAAGAAAGTACAGCAATTTTTAAAAAATTGTGAAAAATAAATGAACATACCTGGCAATTTAAAAACTACAGGCTCAATATAATTTAAGTAAACTAGTCAGACAGAGGTCTGATCAAAGGTCACTGGGAAGCACTTTAAATTGGTTCAGTTATAAAATATAGCCTGTTGACTTTTAGTAAAGGAACACATTGAGTTTGTGGCTTATCCCTCTCCCCCTTCTTTGCGATGTATAATGAAGGCCAAAGAGAATTTTTCTTTCAGTGTGAAATTTCTTTTTCTTGCTTTTTTTTTTTTTTTTTAAATAAACATTCCTCTTCATCTTTTTATCTAACTGGATTCCCCTAACGATGAGTAGAAAAGAAGTCTAACACTATTTAATAGCTATGCCTCTTCAAGTAAATGCTGAGAAAGCACTCCGTGTACTTCTCTGAGACGCTCAGCATACCCTACAACAAAACCAAGAAAGCCCAGATTTAATATTCTTAATATTCCTAACCTAAAAACCAAGCAGAAAAAAAAAAAAAAAAAAAAAAAACTTCTTTATATATCATAGACAACTAAAAAAGACCACAACCCCATTCCTTCCATTCACCCCGTCCCCAGGTGACTGGTTAATGAAATCTAATATTATATGGGTATGTGTTTGTATTTGTGCATGTGTGTGAATACACACAAACAGAAACATCTTTCTGAACTATGTTTCTCTTGACACTATTTAGTTTTTCCAAAGATTCCATTCAGCCTCTTTTTGTTCACCAACTTATCTTTCTGATTTGCAATAGCACCTATCACTTGGCTGAGCAACGTTTTTCCTTCTTTATTATTTGAATTAAGTGGGACAGTTTTCTTTTGCTCTTCTTCATGAACACCACACACATTGTTATCAGTGTCAGTCCATGCTAATGATTAAAGCTTTTAAAAGCAGATCTGTAATTACCATGCTGCACTTGAATTATTTAGGACAGCCATTAGCTGTGTAAAGAAACCTTAGGAGTTAAAGAACTGGTAGTTGGAGGCAATTTTTATGCTCTCATGACGCACACAATGAAGACTTAACAGTCATTCCCAGAAACTCAAGTTTTACCAGAGCTCCCAATGTTACATGCTGGCGGTCATGTGACCCAGGACAATGGATCCATAGATAGTACTGTTAGAGAGTGATTATAATCAGTCTGAGATTTTGCAGGCCCTTGTCAAAGGACTTAAACATCTCATTAGTTTAGTGTTTTCAGTATTGCTATAACCAGGCTGGTCCCAGGATATTAGAGAGACAAGGTGGGTGAGATAATACCTTTTACTGGACCAACTTCTGTTGGTGAAAGACACAATCTTCAGACCTCTTTTTCAGGTTTTCAGTGTCGCTTGAATGCTTGTCTCTTTCACCAACAGAAGTTGATCCAATAAAATATATTACCTCACCCACTTTGTCCCATTACATTAGTAGCTCTTGTAGGTACCTCAACAGATCTTATATTTCAAACTGGCCTGTAAAGGTAGAGGAGGATGTGAATGACTAAATATGGATTACATTTTACAGAGTCCATAAATGAATTACTTTGTTTGTATTTTATGTTATTGCAACAGATTTGGATAGCAAGTGTTCCAAAATTCTGAAGAGTTTTATCATATGTGCTTAATCCTACCTAAATAACATCTGGAATGGGAACTGGACTTTCACCACCAACTTCATAAGGCTCAAAGATACCCATGTCAAAAAATGTATGATTTTTTCACCCTGCATGAACCACCCCCGAAAGGAATGAAAGGGTAAAATACAAATGGATGAATGACAAGTGAGGAAAATAATAGATGAATGGTTCCTGACGGACATTAGCAATATTTTATTGACATTGTATGAGTTGGAAGGAAGAATAATAGCACATGGTGTGAAGTTAATTTTTAAGAACCAATGAATTTGTAAATTTCAAGTTGTGACATCTTCATAAGCACACTAGGGAAATGTGGTCTACATGAAATTACTACAAGGTGGGTGCATAACTGGTTAAAACGCCAAGCTAAAAAAGAGTAGTTATCAATGGTTCACAGTCAAACTGAAAGATGTATCTGGTGGGGTCTCACATGGGTCCAGTACTAGTAAATGACTTGGATAATTGAGTGGAGAGTATGCTTACAAAATTTGTGGACAACACCAAGCTAGGAGGGTTAGCAAATATGAGCCAACAGTGTGATGCAGTTGCAAAAACAAAAACCGCAAATACCAGATGTATTAACAGTAATGTAAGAAAGACACAAGAGGAAACTGAACAGGTGAGGCCTCAGCTGGAATACTGTGTCCAATTCTGGGCACCACATTTTAGGGAAGAAGATGGACAAATTGGAGAGAATCCAGAGGAGAGCAACAAAAATGTTAAAAAGGTTTAGAAAACCTAACCTATGAGGAAAGGTTAGAAAAAGCTGGGCATGTTTACTCTTGAGAAAAGAAAACTGAGGAGAGACCTGATAACAGTCTTCAAATATGTTATGGGCTGTTCAAAGAGAACAGTGTTCAATTGTTCTCCATGTCTCTTGGAGGTGGGACACCTGCAGCAAGAGAGATTTAGGTTAGATATTAGGAAAAACTTTTTAACTATAAGGATAGTTAAATTCTGGAATAAGTTACTAAGGGAAATTGTTGAATTCCCATCATTGGAAGTTCATATGAACAAGTTGGACAAACATTTGTCAGGCATGGTCTAGGTTTACTAGGTTCTGTCTCAGTGCAGGGGGCTGGACTTGAGGACTTCTCAAGATCCCTTCCAATCCTACATTTTTATGATGCTGTGAAAAATCTCATGTATCTGGGAATCCTGATGCAGCAACTTTATGCTGTTACAAAAGTGATCTGGAAAATATGGTCTGAATTAATAAAATTGCCAACAAAACATTGAACAAACTGGTTGTGAACCCTCTTCACTTGGCATATCAATTTGCTATTTTAATGAAGGCCTTACAAGACTAGATTAATAAGATTTCAAAATACTGGTGGTAAAATCAATATCCAATTACCACTAAATGCAACCAATAATATAATCTGGTAACATTTTTTTTAAAAAAGGGAAAAAGCTAGATCACAAACCTCTACTCAATAAAAATGGGTGCTTCCCTTTTGACAGGCATATTTAACAATATACCAAGTACAAATATGTTTTTCCATGATATGAAAGAATACTCAGAAAACTGATGTACTGCCATAGCAGCTCTCTGCAATTAAAGTAAAGCAATCTCTGAACTCAATATGCTCTTTCAGCTTGGTCAAATTTTCTTGACAGAAACAGATATTTGGAAGATTAAGTTTTCACAAAAGTATACCTTGTGCCAGAGCTTAACTCAAAGATTTTGCATGGTTCATGTGCCAGACAGGTGTATGAAGGAACAATTTATAACAGGGGTCAAAGATCATATATTCTAAAGGAGGGGGAGGGAAGTATTTTACAGCTGTTGGTGTAATGAAGTGCAAAAAGAAAAATCACTTTTAGAAAGAGAGAGAGAGAGAGAGAGAGAGAGAGAGAGAGAGAGGGGCCTGGCATTTGAAAATTTCACAACATAAACCAATACAAATCTATCCACTTGTTTTTCTAAGTTTTGCATATTTGGTAGGTGATGTGTGCCAGTTGCTATGGTCCTCAGTTTTCACTAAGGCAGGACACACACTAAAGCAAATGGAGTTTTACTGGAGTAAAGACTTAAGGATTTGGCCTTAAATATTTAAATTTTTGCTCTGTCTAATCATCTTCCCATGATCCTGCCATACTGAATTTGTGATATATTGGTTTCTACAGCATAGGGCTGATGTCACAAACACAGAACAATGAGCCCATTGCAGGCTCAACTAGGACAAAGGGCTTAGTACAGACATTCATGTTTGAATAATTGCTCAAATGTAGAGTAACAAAATATTGGACAAATAACTAAAAAAATATGTATACATGATTTAAAATTTGCTCAGCATGAAAGTTCACCTCTTGAAAAGCATACTGAAAACTGCAGTAAAATTAAAACCAGTGAGGTAACAATTTCCTACATGACTGTGCGTTAACTTGTTTAATCCATCCATGAGCTATTTCAGTTTTTTTAAAGCCTTCATTTTTTTAATTTGACTCTTTAAGAGAAATTTTACCATGGTTATGGACCTAAAAATTTAGCATTTATAACAACAGTGTAAAAACTTCTTGAATTGATGCTGGTCAGGTTTTTTCTGAAACACTGAACCTTTTTTCATATAGGAAAAAGTAACACTAGTGAAAAACCTATTTTGGGGGCAGGAGAAAGAGCCAGACCTCTCCAATAATAAGTGCCTGATGTATGTGGTACAACATTATCATTAGCCTTTGGTAAAATTAACAGCTACATGTTGTTGATATGAACTAAATTTCTCACAGCCTCTGTTGACCATCACAAAAACTCCATTCACCATCCAGATCAACCTTACTAATGAGATCCTGATTCAGCACATAGCACCTCCCGATATCACGTTTCCTGAATTGTTTTTACAAATTGCCTTTTCTCATAGCAATGTGCACATCTGCAAGAAAAACAAAGATACAGTAGATGAGCAAAATATTTTTCTTCTGTATGTGTATTTGTTCCTGCAAATTATAATTAAAGTCAAATAATGAGAAGGTCATTGCAATGACTGGGGCATGAGCAGTCAGGCCGACCAATTAGAGTAGAAGTCAGGTCTAATTGTCAGACCCTAAGGTCAGAGCCGAACACAGCATCAGGTACCAAGCTGAGGGCCAGAGACAAAGACAAGGGTATGGCTAAGGAGCAGGAAAGCAGGAACTGGGACTAGACAGGGTCTGGGATAAGGAGGACAGGAACCAGGAGTCAAATAAGCAGGAGAGGTACAGATAAGCAGCCAGCTAGAGAGTGTCTAGTTGCTCAGACAACTTCCTGTACTACTTCCTGGTTTATGTAGAACTCCTCAGCCAATCAGTTGGGGGTACTGGATGTTTCCTCCAATTAGGAGCTTCTCTGGTTGCTCGGGTGAGTTCCTGGGTGGCAATTGTGGCCTGGGGACCCCTGGACCCAGGTTCAAGGCCCATGATCCCTCACAGACATTCTCTATAAGCCATATTCTCCTCTAGCAACAATAAGCATACAAACTAGGTGTACTTGGGTCTGGAACAACTCTGACAACAGAGGCTCAGAAGTTGAGTCACATCCTCTTGTAATGTCTGCATGATGGGCAGGAAGAAAAATCACCACTACCACATAGGCTGCACTAATCCTTGTAAATTTATTGGAACCCTGAAGATCACCACTCTAACATTCACACATGTTGGGGGAGGTGGTGTGCGTTTGCTCCTCCTGCCAATAGATGGCAGCATGGAGTGTGCAGAAACCAGGCTGTCACTGTTTCCTGCTGATAAGGTGAACTTGCCCCTTCCCACCATGCCTATTGATACTGCCTCCAGCAGCATTAACTAACCAACCATTTTGGAGGTAGTGAGGTTGGAAGTAGTTTTGCAAAAACAGTGACAGAGGAAGATTCCTTACCATACCCCCATTTCTGACATATAGCTGATGAACTGTACTACTGTAAGTAGCATATTTAGTAATGAGAGCATTATTAAGCTACGAAGATTTATGGCATCATTCTGTGCTAACTTACAAAATGTTCTTGCCTCAGCACCATCTTAAATAAAGATAGGGCCTCATATCATTAGCTTTTTAACAGAGTTGAATTACAACATGATTACACTCCACAATCCTGGAGTGAAAACAGATTTCAGGTCAACTGTTAGCAGCCACTGGGACAGACAGTACCTTTATGTACACCACTTTTACAAGATCATGCTGAATCATGGAAGATCTAATCCAGCCAGGGAGCCCAGCCTTCAGAAGAGAATGCAAGCATGTGGCACTTGAGGCATGAGGCACCAAGCAGCTCACAGACACATTTTAATGTCAGACTGACCCATAACAGAATGTATCAATTGGTTCAGACTAAAGTGTATCTATTTGGTTCAATCTGAAAAAAAAGCTTCATTTAGATTTTCTCAACGGGGAAAAAAAATCCCAAAATTTCAATTTTTCTGAAACTATTTTCTGTGACAAAAAAATTTCAAAAGAAATCTCCCCACCAGCTCTATTAAAAACCCTCAGGCCTTCTTTACATGTCATAAAGGAGTGAAAAAGGGAGCACACCTTGATTTTCTTTTCCAGGTCTCCTTTTAAAAAATTCAGTATCTAAGTACTAAAAAGGATCAGCATGTAGTTGCAATAAGATAGTACCCAAAAGTCTAAACAGTCTTCAGATGATTTTTGCCCTGTCAGCTACTATTCATCCTTCAAGACTATTACTGCAGTAGGCGCACAAACCAAGAAAACTCATGCATCATCTTACATAAATGATTGCTCAATAGTGCTGTCATTCTTGTCAGATGCATAAGATAATTAAACAATTGTGCACATTATGAACCAACTCTAGTAAAACAGGTGTAGATTAGATCAATACAATGGTACATTCTAGAATGCATTTTCACATAGTGCCCAAAGAGGTATTAAACTACAGTGGAGCTAATCTATGCTGAAGCACTATAGGCCTGCCTTGTAGAGCACAGCATAATAGGCAAAAACAGGGGTTCTCAAACTTCACTGCACTGCGACCCCCTTCTGACAACAAAATTACTACATGACCCTGGGGAAGGGGGCGGAGCCCAAGCCCTGCTGCCCTGGGTGGAGGTGGAGCTCGGGCTTCAGCTTCAGCCCTGGGTCCCAGCAAGTCTAATGCTGGCCACAGTGACCCAATTAAAATGGGGGTGCGACCCCCTTTTGGTTCCCAACCCACAGTTTGAGAACCCCTGGATTAAAAGATACAGTTTCAGGCACGGCAGCATAAGTCATTGTGAAGAGGCTGGAAACTATTAACTTTACTTTTTAATTTATTTCATTCCTAATAATGTTTGATTAATCTTTGATTCAATAAATCAAGCAAAACATGTTTTAAAAAATTCAAGTCAAATGTTCCAGTACATTAAACTGTGCACTCTACTTACCCTACATACTGATCTTAAAGGTTCATTTTAAATAGCAGAATTCTATAATAGAAACTACTGTACTAGCTTCATAAAATAAAGCTCAGTCTCTGATTAATGATAAGAAATGCACAAAGCTAGTGAAGCACGGGTCTTATGCACCACAGTGAATTTCATCCTGACTGAGGCAGTCTAAATGAATCAGATTGTATATTGCCTGGACAAGTTCTGATGGATGCACGAGAGCATCATTACAGATTGATCATCTCTTTTTACATGTGAGTAGTCACTGGACTGTTTTTTTTGGTTTTTTTTTTTTTTAAATGAAAGGACCTTTAACAAAAGAAATCTGAGCTTATGTTGAGAAATATAATTGTTTTTGCAGCTACATGCTTTGAGTCTATTTTAGCTTTTTCAGTGGTGACAAAACCAACTTCCTCCCAGGAAACGAAAATAAAAAAGGGTTATGAGTTTTTTGTTTTTGTTTTTTTTTAATTGTTTATATTGACAGGGAAAACATTGTTCTCAAAAAGTGTTTATTATGAAAATACAGATTGATGGAATGAGCTCTTGATTTCCTCAGTTGATGGAGCTGATTTGCCTATTTTTTTTACAAGCTCTCCTTAATGCATAATGGCTATAGCCAAAACTTTTCAACCACGAGTGCCTCAAGTAAGGCTCCAAGCAGGGTGGATTTGATTTAAATCACTAGTCAGGAATACTAGATTTAATCATGGATTTCTACATAAAAGTGCAATCTTGTTGGTTGTTATAACCTTAATACATATTCTTCACAACTCAGAGATAAATGTAGGTTTCATTTTTAGAAGGTACACACTATACGTTTTTTAAGTGATTTATTTTGAAAACTTTTCAGATTAGTTTTACAGTTATATCAGAAAATTAATGATTGGTTATTTCATTTACCAAAGGTAATTGAAGCAGATATTTATTCTTGCCATGCTGTATTACAGGGATAAGCAACCTTTCAGAAGTGGTGTGCCGAGTCTTCATTTATTCACTTTAAGGTTTCGCGTGCCAGTAATACATGTTAATGTTTTTTAGAAAGTCTCTCTCTATAAGTCTATATTATATAACTAAACTATTGTTGTATGCAAAGTAAACAAGGTTTTCAAAAGGTTTAAGAAGCTTCCTTTAAAATTAAATTAAAATGCTGATCTTACGCCGCCAGCCTGCTCAGCCTGCTTCCAGCCTGCGGTTCTGTTCACCTAGGCCTGCAGCGGGCGACTCGAGGTCAGGGCAGAGGGCTGGGGTGTGTGTGGGGGGGGTGCAGGGCAGAAGGCTGGGGTGCTCGGCTCGTGGGGGTGCTCCCTGCCCTGAGCGGCTCATGGCAGGGGGCTGGGAGGAACATGCCCTGTTCCACCCCCTTCCCCAAGGCCCGTCCCTACCTCTCTCTGCCTCCTCTACAGAGCAGGGAGCACGCTGCCGCTCGGCTCGGCTCCGCTCCCCCTCCCCCTCACAAGGGCCATCGCCAGCAGGGAGAGGGAGGGGGAGGAGGAGGAGCTGGAATGCACCACGTTGTGGGAAGAAACAGGGGAGGGGGGGGAAGGTTGGCTGCTGCAGGACCAAGCTTCTGCCTCCTGCCCCCGCAGGGGAGAGCGGTGGGCGGGGGGGTGCTGAGTGGGGCGGGGGGCCGGGACACCCCCCTCCCCCAACCGCTCTCCCCTGCAGGAGCAGGAGGCAGAAGCTTGGTCCTGCGGCAGCCAAGCTTTCCTCCTCCCCCTTCTTCCTCCAGCGTGGCACTTTCCGGCCCCCCCGCCCCTCCTCCTCCTCTCACCGGGCAGGCAGCGTGCCACTCAGAATTGGCTTGCGTGCCATAGGATGCCAACCCCGGCTGTATTAGGAAGAGGACATCACCAGACATTTAAGTAAAACAAACAACAACAACAACGTTATGTATTCTGGATTTTTTTCTTCAACAGCAAACATAATATTTTAACAAAACAAGCATATGAATTTTTGAATTTAGTTAAACATTCAAGTTTTTTAAAATCAAGTTTCTTTTTGTTAAAATTGTTTTTAACTAAAATAGTTAATGAAATATTTTTTTGAAATAAAAAACAAAAATTAAATCGATTATATGTCAGCCAGGTCAACATGAGAAACTTAAAATATTGGCTTCTACAGCTAACTCAGTCGTCTTCACCTTCATTTTTTCTGTTTTTTCATAATCTGGAAAAGAAAAACAAGCATTCCTGCTTTTTCAGGTCCCAAACGATTTCTCAATTTGGAATGAATTAGTCCAAAGGAAGAAATTATTCTTTCTACACCAGCAGAAGAAGCTACTGCTGTTAAAAGTGAGATAAGCACTTGGATTCAGAGACTGTTGAAGTGATAAAGTGACTTCCACCAGTTCACTGGTGTGACTTACTTTAAAACATAGTCAGCAAACATATATTTCTTGAATGGTTCACCCTTAGCCCTGAAGTTTATTATAGTTGGCATTATGGAGGGATGATTGCTGGATGTCCATGTCATAGCCAACTTTTCTTCAGCAGTTAAGGTTTGACCCTGGTACCACGTATTGAGAATATTTGCAAGAAAATGAGCTGGAGATTGTGCTTATCCCATTTGTTTTTTTAATGCTTGTAATTTAACTCTGTCATTGCATATTTTTCTTTTTAAGATCTTACTCCGTTCCTTCCAAATTTCATCAGCATGAGCAATAAAACAGCTATTTCCCTGCATTTTGTTCCAGGCTACAGAAATAGGTTTCGGGGTACTCAGCATGTGTTCAATATGTCTCTTTGCCCAATGTTGAGAACTTTGGCTGTGACAATGCCATCTATTTTTTCACAATTTTGTTCACAAACTGTCATCAGATTAGGCCAGTTCTTGATACAGTGCTCAAAACAGTCCACTACTGAGTTCCATCACATGTCTTGTGGGAGAATTAGCTTGGTTCCTCCTATTTTTTCCAGAGAAGCTGCTGCAAGTGGTTGTTACGGAAGTATTTTGCAATTTCAACAACATTAGCCTTTATTTCTGGAACACTGAAGTCTTTAGCTAGAAGGTGCATCAAATGAGCACTGCAACCATATGGTATTAGCTTGGGACTCTCTTCACTCTCTTCTAAATTTCTTCTCATCTTGGATACATTTGCAGCATTGTCTGTAACCAAGCTGCGTACTAGCCATTTGAATTTTTTTTTCCCCCCCACAGTTTGTTATAGCTTTTACTGCTACTTTTTGTAAGTATTCTGCTGTGTGTGCATTCCCTGATGTATCAATTGTTTCTGTAAGGAAGACATTCCCTTCTTCTGTTGTCACACAAGCACATACAACAGGATCATTGTGCACACTGCTCCACCCATCAAGACTCAGGTTAACAATTTCACCCTCTAGACCTTTTGCACACTCTTTCATACACTTTATCCAGCAATTTGACTGCGACATCTGCTCTGTTGGGTGGACTGTATCCTGGTCTTAATGACGGAACCATGTTAATGAAGTGTGGGTTCTCTATCATACGGAAAGGAGAGTTTGTTGCATAAACACGCTAGGCAATTTTTTCATCAATTACCTCTTTTTGTAATCTGCTGGTTCTTATCACAAACTTATCTCTGGTGGTTTCTGGATGATGGAAATGTTTTTTCTTTTTGCTACAGGTGATATACTGTGGCTATGTGACATACATGATGTGACTGAAACACTATCATTGGCAGATAACTCTGAAACTGTAGAAAATGATGGTGATCTTGAAGGTGGATAGTCTTCAGAATCCTGTATGTTGAGGATGGATTCTCCTAAACAAAATAAGTCAATGCAGTTATTTAATTATCACCATACTGCTCATTTAGTATTACTCATTGCATTCACGGATACTCAGGACTACTTTAAAGATGAAATTGTGAAAGGAAGATCTGCCTATTTCAGCTATTTATTTTTTATCACAACTGCATCTAAAGTGATAGTACCATAGAGTAACAATTATATTTTTTGCTCAAACATAAAAATTCAAGAACAGTCTAGAAGGAAGACAGGCAGTCCTTAAGAAACAAGTATAAAATAAAAAAAAGTTTACCAACCTGAAGATCCTGCTGTTCAGACATGTTCCTTTCATCATCTTCAATGCAGCTTCCTCCTGAGAAGGAACACTTCTCATGATGTTGTTTCATTCGGGCAACCAGGCCTTGCATTTCTTTGTTGCACTGTTTGCATTTTGCACACATGCCTGTCTTACCCACAGGCAGAGGAACTTCATTAAAATATTCCCAAACTGGGTCTCTTTTACGGCCTGCTGCCATTATAGGTTTTCCCTTCTAGTGAGAGAGTGGTATGGTAGATCTCAAATCAATGAAGGCTACACTCAGAAAGACCTCAAGCCTTCTGGAATATGCTGCTCAAACAGTTTCACTTTTGTTTCTACCGCCTGTCCCTCCCTTTTCACATTTATCTCTAGACTTCTTCTCCTTGTCTAGATCTATTCCATCCCCAACAATCTTCTATTCATTGAACTTTTTGAAACTTTGCACTTTAGAGAGAGGTGAGTGATTGATTCTGTGTACACAGATTTGCAGAGGGACAATAGGGTTGAGGTCTGTTATTTCGTTATATTTCTATATATTATTTATTTTAAAACATTTTTGCTGTTAACAAGCATGTTATCTCTGGAGACACAAATCCACAGTTTGAAAAATGCAAAACTAAGCATCTCTGATGGTATCGTCTAGACTGAGCACTGAGTCCCATTGGGTAGATAGAAAGATTAATCTAAATAATCTATACAGAAGCCCCTGGAACTCCATAAGATTAGGTTCCTAATCCATGAACTATTGGAACTCATTTACAAAATGTTTCTTAAACATTACATGAATATATTGTCTCATACTATAGAATTATTATTTATAATCCTTATTCCATGATGAGATATCTTTGAGCTATAATGTATCTTAATTAAAACTATCTTTAAATAGGTTTTTTCCTCAAAAACCATTTTATCAAAAAAAATAATTAGATTTAAACAAACAACTATTAATTTTTTTTTAAAATCATTGATTTTTATCCACCCTGGCTCTGAGATCCATTTTTAGACACCTAAACAACTGCAGTTTGATTTTCAGAGATGTTCAGTCAATGGGAGCTACTGGCAGTCATTCACCTCAGAGTCTCAAAGGTTCATAGAGTCATCGACTTTAAGGTGAGAAGGGATCATTATAATCATCTAATCTGACCTCCTGCACAGCGCAGGCCACAGAATCTCACCCACCCACTCCTGTAATAAACCCCTAACCTATGTCTGAGCTATGGAAGTCCCCAAATCATGGTTTAAAGACTTCAAGGTGCAGAGAATCCTCCAGCAAGTGACCCATGCCCCATGCTGCAGAGGAAGGCGAAAAACCCCAGGGCCTCTGCCAATCTGCTCTGGAAGAAAATTCCTTCCCGACTCTAAATATGGTGATCAGCTAAACCTTGAGCATGTGGGCAAGACTCACCAGCCAGACACCCAGGAAAGAATTCTCTGTAGTAACTCAGATCCCACCCAATCTAACATCCCATCACAGGCCATTGGGCGTATTTGCTGCTAATAGTCAAAGATCAATTAATTGCCAAAATTAGGCTATCCCATCATACCATCCCTTCCATAAACTTATCAAGCTTAGTCTTGAAGCCAGATATGTCTTTTGCACCCACTGCTCCCCTTGGAAGGTTGTTCCAGAACTTCACTCCTCTGGTGGTTAGAAACCTTTGTCTAATTTCAAATCTAAACTTCCTGATGGCCAGTTTATATCCATTTGTTCTTGTGTCCACATTGGTACTGAGCTTAAATAATTCCTCTCCCTCCTTTTATGATTTCAGATGTGCAGACTAAGGGCTGTTTTCTGGCAATTAACCTCAAAGGGACCATGCATACAATTAAGCACACTAGTCCTCATGAATAGAGGATTGCAGAATCAGACCCTTAGTGTTGTATTTGGATCATCACATTCATTTGGTTTAAATGCATATTATACTACTGGTAGCACTCTCTCTTAGAAAATCAAATTGCAAAGTAATTAAATGGACTTTCAATGTCACCCTTGGCAAAAATTCAGTTTTAAGAATCATTCTGCCATTGGACGGGATTGCAAAAAAAGAAAAAAAAAATGAATTACCACCTCATATCTGAGCAAAAGACTACTATTCTCCCTTAGGTCTAATCATAGCGCAATAAATTAAGAGCTTGAGCTTTCCAAATTAAAACTAGTTAAGAGCATTAGGGGGTTGCCAGCCTCCACAGTGGTCCCCTCACATGTACTGGGGTAACTCTGCAACAGTTTCCCCTCTCATCAGGGCACAATCACTGCATACCACAGAAGATACTCAAATCAAAGCTCCCCTTTCAGGGTCCAACTTATTAAGTCCTGCCAACAAGGTTAAAACAAATGGAACTCCAACCAAAAGTAGTCTCCACCCCAGCAGCAGGCTGGGCCCAGCCCCTCTTCCATGAGGGTCTGTTTTCCTTTCACAGTTCACACACTCTTCCACCTCAGCCCAAGCTGGGTCCACCCTCTCCTCCTTGCGGGTCTGTCTTCCTGCTCTTCCAGCCGTAATTCCCCAAATTTCTTGTCTGGAGTTTGGCCTTCTCACCTTGAAAATGATCCATGGCCTTCTCAGCCTTCTCCATAGGCCTCCAGTTTATCTTCTTCAGGCCTGACTGAACCACATGACTCACTCAATCACCAGCCCCATTGTGACATTGTGCAGTCTATACGGTTTTATAAAAATATGATAAGTGAATATAATGCAACTGGAATATGCTTCATGCAAAAGGTCTCTTGTAAGGTATCATTACAAAGCTTATAATCTACATCCTATTTGTATAAATGTACCACTCTTGTATCTAAAACTAGAAATATGAAATACAACTGAGGGCCTACTGTAATTATGCAAAGTGTGGGCCATTAATGGTGGTTTGGAATCTTGATGATTCCCATTAACCAGGACCATTGTCTGCAGATGGCTGTGTTTTACCTGTGAGTCTTCCTATATATGTGTGTGCTGGCAAGTGGGTAATGAAGTCTTGCAGTGACGTGTGATCCTGTCACCTGAACTGGAATCCATCTGTAACCTGGTGCTTTTCCAGTGAGTGGGGGTGGAAACCCAGAGGGACAAAGGGTTCCTGCCTTATGCAAAACATATATAAAAGGGGTGGAACAGAACAAAGGGGGAGAGAGGAGCCACCATGAAGAATCCCCTAGCTACCACCTGAGCTGGAACAAGAGCTGTACCAGGGGAAAGAATTGTGCCCGTGCCTGGAAGGTGTCCAGTCTGAGGGAAAAACCTACTGAAGCATCTCTGAGGGTGAGATTATCTGTATTCAGTTTGATTAGACATAGATTTGTGCATTTTATTTTATTTTGCTTGGTGACTTACTTTGTTCTGTCTGTTATTACTTGGAACCACTTAAATCCTACTTTCTGTATGTATTAAAATCGCTTTTTACTTATTAACTCAGAGTATGTATTAATACCTGGGGGAGCAAACAACTGTGCATATTGCTCTATCAGTGTTATAGAGGGCGAACAATTTCTGAGTTTACCCTGCATAAGCTTTATACAGGGTAAAACGAATTTATTTGGGTTTAGACCCCATTGGGAGTTGGGCATCTGAGTGCTAAAGACAAGCATACTACTGTGAGCTGTTTTCAGGTAAACCTGCAGCTTTGGGGCAGTAATTCAGACCCTGGGTCTTTGTTGGAGCAGACAGGAGAGTCTGGCTCAGCAAGACAGGGTGCTGGAGTCTTGAGCTGGCAGGGAAAACAGGAGCAGAAGTAGTCTTGGCACATTAGGTTAGCAACCGCTTGGTAGCAGTCTGGAGTAGCCAGCTTCCACAGTGCAATCACCACGTGCTTCTCCAGTGACAGGGCAGCTCTCATTCTTATGTCCTTGTGCCGCTGGGCTGGAGCGAGCTCATCACACAGTCCCATGAATGTGGCTTTCTTCATGAGAAAGTTCTGCAGCCACTGCTTGTCACCCCAGACGTGCATGACAATGTGATCCCACCTCTCAGTGCTTGTTTCCCAAGCCCAAAAGCGGCGTTTCACTGTGGTCAGCACCTCTATGAATGCCACAAGCAAGCAATCTCGTGTCATAGCTACTACAAGTGGCAAGATCAATGTCACACTCCTCTTGCCTTTGTCTTTTAAGGAATAACTCCACTGCCACTCGTGACGTGTTGGTCAGTGAGCTGCATACTGGTCAGCAGTTCAGGATCCATTCCTGCAGCCCAAAAGAGGCAGGGCGCGTAGTACACAAACCATCGAAAGATGGTGCCATATGTGAATGGAAGCAAAGGGATTGCTGGGATGCGAAGCAATGCATCACGGGGCTTTGGGACTAGACCCAGGATGCCCCACGACCCCCTCCACCATCCCACAAGTCTTCGTGGCAAAAGAGAAAGAGGTACTTTGTGGGATAGCTGCCCAGAGTGCAGCATTCCAAATAGCTCTGCAAGTGTGAACACGCTATTGCGCAGCCAGCTGGCAGTGTGAACACACAACAGCAGTTTTCCTTCTGCGCTCTCTGAGCGGCGCTGTAACTACCGGCGCTGTAACTCTGCCAGTGTAGACATTCCCTGAGTGCCTCAAACTGTAGTCCCTCCCCTAAGATATGGGCTAAACCTCTTCCCTTTTCTCTTTCTGGTGCTTGCTATTGCCAATATTTGAAGCAGCTTCTCCCCTCCCCTCATGCAGGTCGGGTCCTGGATTTTGTTCTTGGCACCTGGTTCTTTTCTATGTTCAAACTACAGCTCCAAAAGTTGATGCCAAATTTCCACACAATCTCCTCCAGCCAGAGCTCACTTCCACCAGCACAGGAGAAGACAATGCCTGTGAAAAGTTCCATCTCCCAAACTGCCTTTTCTGCCTTAAATACCACTGTGCCAGTTCATTGAAGCCTCATGTGGCCTGCTGTGAGAGAGCTTCGCTGCTGAGACTTTGAGTAGTGAATTAAAGCTGGCGGCTGTATCCTGTCCCTGAAACACCTCTGATTCAGAGAGGTCCAACTTACCCTCATTTCTGTGGAGTCTTCTGTTATGAGTTCCCTACAGGATGCCCCTGCAGCCATTGCTTAGTTAGGCTGAGAGGATCCTCAGGGAAAGAACAACCCACACTCTGAATTCTGCTTTGTACCAAACTCTGGCACCTTGAACTTCAGTACAGAATCTCTTTGTCAGACTGTGTGTTTATCAGAAGTGCTGTGCTTGCTGTTAACACCCTGGATTCCAGGGATTGTTCCTTATGACTGCATCTTCCAACTGCTCCCCACTTGTCAGTACTGGCTCCAAAGAAAAGCAGAGCATCAGAACTGTTAGTTGTTTAAGTAAAACCATTAATGCAAAACTAGGGTCATATTCTGAACCCTCAGGCACTGTGGGGGGATGACCTGCAGGTGAAAGAAGGGGTGCTGATTGATATTTGTATTTGCTTTATAAAGCATTGCATTTTCCACTTTTTGTCCATTTCCCAGTTTATTTTAAGGTTCTCTTTGCCCTGTTTGGTGTTTCAAGAAAAGCTTGAAAACGTGAACAGAGTGCAACCAAAGCAGCAATATCTGCCTGAGCCTGTAGACAGTCTGAAAAAGAACTTTGAGAGGTGTGAACTGCCACATACATATCAATGGGTTGTTCACTCCAAAACTCACTGCACTAGGGGGCCCTGTTGACACCACTCCAACAGAAGATATTGTGTTGCAGCAAACTTCAGCAATTGTGGCACTCGGTGAAGAGGCAGCTGGGTGGACCCTGCTTCCCCCTCTACCTGATCTCTCCTTCCCTGCTGGTCCCAGCCCTGTGGCAGTCAGCTGAAGCAGGGGCAGGCTGCAGTGTTGTCAGTGCCCCAGCAGGCGAGGGGATAGGCTATTGGCAGAGAAAGGGGTGGTATGGACCAGAAAGCTATTGGGGTAGGGGAAAGCAGGAGACAGGAGCTGTTGGAGAAGAAAGGGGAGGACAAGGACTTTGGGGATTTCAAGAGCCATGGGTGAGGGGGAAGAGAAAGGGAAGTAAATTGCTACTGACAAGGGATAGGATCTATTGGGTTAGCTAAAGGAGAGCTGCAGCCAAGGAAGGAGCAAGAGCTAGTGGGAAAACAGAATAGGGGGGAGATAGGAACTAATCAGGGGACATGGGCTAATGCCAACCCATAGCAATCCCTTGGCCCAGGGCCAGCGCTTCCACTAGGCGACCCTAGGCGGTCGCCTAGGGAGGCAGGATTTGTGGGGCGGCCTTTTGCCACTCTCAGTGGAAATTCGGTGGCGGGGGGTCCTTCTGCTCGGGGTTTTCTGGGAAATTCAGCAGCGAGTCCTTCACTCGCTCTGGGACCCGCTGCCGAAGTGCCCCGAAGACATGGGATGGAAGGACCCCCTGCCGAAGACCCCAGGCCCCCTGAATGCTCCTGCCTTAGCCCCATAGGTTTCCTCCCACACAACTGCACTTACCTCCTCAGACTTCCCCAGATACCCCTTCCCCCAAAAGCTGCCTCTGATTTCCCACAAGCCCTTACTTCCCCCTCTTTCAAGGGGTGCAATGTATATGGTTCTGTCTCCCATACACCTACTGCCACTGCACAGGGGAAACTGACAAGGGAAACAGTATCATTCCAATAGCTTTAATTGGCACTAAACCCACAGTGTTTTTGAAACAGATGAATATGACCATTTGCAAATTATTTGTACATATTCTAATTAGATTTTTGCATAAAATATGACAAATGGAGCAACACAAAATGTGGCAGCTAAGGTTAAATACCGCTTTTCCTTCTATTGGTACTACCCCTGCCAATCCCATTCTGAGCAGGAAAAGGGAACCCTTGATGCTACATCTGGGGATGGGGAGAAGGGGACTCTATGCCACTGTTCCTGCATTTCTGGATGGGGAAATGCCAACACAAGTGAGGAACAGAAGCATGGTGGTGGCCAGCGATAGAGCCATGGGGTCTGTGCCACGAGCATCAGGTTGCCTCAATCCAGCCCTGGCATTAATATGTTCCTTAAACAAATCCTGGGGGGGAAAATAGGAGATCAAAGAATCCAAAATAGATGTTGCAAAAGACCTGCCAAAACTACAACTTTTCAACAGCAAAAATCAAAAGCCCTTTCTATAATCTATTGTCCCTCTAATTTACGCTCCAGCCACATTCACTGGTCTGTGTGATTTTATTTAGCTTCTGGATCAAATTTTTAAAAAAATTAGGCAGAAGTGAGCAAAAAATTGAATTTCCATTTGAGGTGCGTTTATTTTATGCTAAAACATTCTGTGTGGGCTGTCTGGAATTTTTCAGTAAGCAGCACATCCAAAAAGCATGGAAGGGAATCAGCAGGAAAAGTTCATCTGGGAGAGCCCCTCATATCCTCCCGAAACTGGTAAAGCTACTGCTATCACAAATTCTCTCCTTCAGCAGAGACTTTCACTGCCTTACACTGCAGCAGCACTATTGCCCTATAGCATGATGGCCAGCTGCATGCCTTACTGCATCAGTGACAGCCTGCAAAAATGTTCTATTGCTCCACCTGTCAAAACATAACCAAATTATGTCCACTATGAAAGCATCGTTGTGAACAAGGCTGGCTAAGGATTGCTAAGGGGATCCTTGGGATACACCCCAAAATGTAATATTCTCATTTTACAAAAAGAGTGTGTGAGGATCTTTAAGTCCCCTGCTGCAGCAATGGAGTTAGGGTGACCAGACAGCAAGTGTGAAAATTGGGTTGGAGGTGGGGGAGTAATAGGGTCCTATGTAAGACAAAGCCCCTAATATTGGGATAGTACCTATAAAAATCAGGGCATCTGGTCACCCTAAGTGGAGAACAGCTGCACTTTGTAAATGATAGCTAGAAATGCAAATGAGAATCCTAGCTATCCCAAGTCAGGGAGGTCTACAGCCATGGGCTCCAAAGTTCAATTCCATATTGGAATTCCATTTAGGTCACTGGATCAGAAAGACTGGGACTCTTTTCCTCCTGTGCCCCCATCCCTTCTTCCGGCATTTGTCTCTTCTGGGCTCTAGAGGATCCATGCGAGTTTGCATATCCTATACATGTTGCTAGTATATCCAGGTACCCTGAAACATGGGGTATGGAGTAGAACCTTTTGTGGGCCCCAGCGCTAAACATATTTGTGGGCCCCTATGTAGTCATTGTGGGCTTCGAGTGTGGGCCTGGTGTGGCAGTGCCATTGGTGCCATAGTATACCCCAGGGGTCGGCAACCTACGGCACGCATGCCAAACACGGCACACAAGCCGATTTTGAGCGGCACGCTGCCTGCCCGGTGAGACGAGGAGGAGGGGGGGCCTGGAAGCGCCACACTGGGGAAAGAAGCAGGGGAGAAGGGAAGCTTGGCTGCCGCAGGACCAAGCTTCTGCCTCCTGCCCCCGCAGGGGAGAGCAGTGTGTGTGTGTGGGAGGGTGTCCCGGTCCCCCGCCCCACTCAGCCCCACCGCCCACCCCTGCAGAGTCAGAAGCTTGGTCCTGCGGCAGCCAATCTTCCCTTCTCCCCCGCTTCTTCCCACAGCTTGGTGCATTCCGGCCCCTCCTTCTCCCCCTCCCCCTCCCTGCCGGCGATGGCCCTTGTGAGGGGGAGCGGAGCAGAGCCGGCAGAGAGAGGTAGGGACGGGCCTTGGAGAAGGGGGTGGAACAGGGCATGTCCCTCCCAGCCCCCTGCCCTGAATGGCTCATGGCAGGGGGCTGGGAGCACCCCCACGAGCCGAGCACCCCAGCCTTCTGCCCTGCACCCTCCACGCCCCCACCCTGACCTCAAGTCCCCCCACCACCCAGCCTTCTGCCCTGCACCTCCACACACACCCCAGACTTATAGAGAGAAACCTTCTAAATAACGTTAACATGTATTACCGGCACGCGAAACCTTAAATTAAAGTGAATAAATGAAGCCTCGGCACACCACTTCTGAAAGGTTGCCTATCCCTGGTATACCCAGTACTGAATTTGAGACATTTTTCATTTTGATCACACACCTCTACATGACCATATGCATTGCCATACACAGCTCCCTCAGCCCCCAGTTTTTCTCATTGAGTTGTACCCATGTGGGTTTACCAGTGTCCACAGTGAGCAGAACTTTCATAGTGATCAGGGAAACTCCCCAAAGATTTATCTCCTTCCTCATTCAGACCTTCTATAGCCATGTCTCCAGTACCCCCCTATGTCACCAGTCACTGTATGTGATCCTAGTCTCAGCTCAAAGTTCCAAAGCCAGCAGATACCTGATCAATTCTGCCAAATCACTCCCTCAGCACCCATCCTGCCATTTGAGCAAGCCACTTGCAAACACCATTTCCCCAAAGTGAGGACTTAGGCTGGTGTCTTCAGATTCCCAATGGCTTTCTCTCTCTGCTCCCATCTACATGCTAGCTACTACCTGATCAATCACCCCACGCTTGTTTCCTTTCCACTTTGGACATGCTCCCCAACCAGCTGGGGCTATTCTCCCACTGCAAGCCTGACCTGCTTCCTCTTTCCCTGCTCCCCTTGACATTCCTTTCCTACTGGTGACCTCCATTCCTTGAGGTTAATTCCAGTTTCTTTATCTGCTCTAGCTTAATAGCCCCCAGTAGTCACAGAGCCACCTGCAGCTTCTCTGGCTAAAGCCATGGGGCCAAATTGTCAGAGGCCAGCGATAGATAGCTGCAGCTACTAGTCATGGGAGGGGTGGCAATTCCAAGGCTGACCATGCTTGAACCTTGCAAAGTGGCATTAGGGACTATAAATCCTCAGCGCTGGCCCTAGGCAGCTGCAGACTCTGCAGTTAAACACTTCCCTCTTGTAGGCCATGGCTTTAAGTACCTGAGATGCCCATCACCTGCAGCAGAGACCACCAATTCCCATGCACCCCTCAGCTAGCACATAGCTGTGCAGAAAGTGCAGCCTGAATGATTTTGGAGGCTGGGGTGCCAGGAGGTTCCCAGCCCTGAGCAGCAGCTCTGCAACAAGCTCACTGGGCCCCCTCTGCTGTGGGACCAGGATCCTGTGAAGACAGTGGAGTTACCCTGTGTATAATCAGTTCTGTCCAAAGCCTGTTGGAGTGGGAGAGTCTTTTCATTATCTTTAATGGGCTGTGTATAAAAGCAAAGGACCCCATTCTAGACTCTAGGAGCAAAGTGCATTCTATGCTGCACTGGTTTACTATTGTAACAGGAAGGTCTCACATTACCTAGTGAATAAGCAACACCGCCTACAGCACCTAACTTTTTCTGAGAGGCCTCCTGCCCAATTACTAAACGTAAACCTGCTTAGCTTACTACCTGATATTTTCAGCCCTAGTATGGTCACAAAAGCAAGGCACTTCTAAATTCAGTAGGAATTTTGGATGTGCACAGAACACAGACAGGACTGGTTCCCGCATGGTTACAAAACTGCATTAAAGTAGAACAATTTTCAGCTTGTGTGATTGCAGGATATCTGGATCCATATCATAAGACTGTCCTACATACATGAGGAAAAGTTAAAGTACCTTTGTTATTCTTTTGTTCCATTCTTCATTTCTATGGGGAATTTGCACAAGCAATATTACTGTCTTCCTTTTAAAGGAAACAAAACTAAAAAAATAAAAAAAAATAAAAAGGTAATGGCTGTTGAAAATAGCAATTCCTGTCCTAGTTAGCACTGGGGAGATGCCAGCATTTGTTGCTCAATTTTACCCTACTTTTTCTATAGCAAGTTACAGTGGATCAGCATATTTGATTTGGGAGACATGAAGTAACTGCAGCCTAAATAGAGCTTGAGCACTCCTGAATTTTGAGTGGTCAAATCTGGAAGGCAGGTGCTAGATTCCCTTTCTGAACATTGGATAAATCTGGAAAGGAAAAGCCAATTTCTGCTTCCATGGCTCAGATGTGGAAATCCTCCCACATGGCTAGTACTGTATCTAAAGCTGCCCAGGTCCTCTAGTAGAGCCTTCCCTCCCTTACTTATCTAGGGTTACCATATTGTCCCCTGACTGCCCCCTCCTAAGACCCCCCCCAAATGGACTTACTTCTCCATTCACAGTGCCACCCCCTTCTAGCAGCCAGCTCTCCATTCACAGCAAGCTACAGCGCATGGGGTCCCCACTCCCTCCCTTTCCTGTTGATAGCTGCCAAGGGAATGCTGGGAAATGTAGGTCCTTCCTTGCTCCAGGGCTGGCTCTATAAGCAGGGAGCTGGCCAAGGAACTACAGCTCCCAGGGCCCCATGGGTTCTCAGCTCCTCACTCTCGGAGCCTCCACCTGTGCCACACTGCAAGAGGGTAGGAAGTGAGTGTTATGGCCCCCCCCTTTCTGAGCTTGGGCCCAGCACTATGGAGCCATTGGCACCATGGTAAATCCGGTACTATAGATACTGTAGGGAAAAAAGGCCTGATCCAACTCTTTGGATTTTAACATTCTCAAACTTACTGGGATTTGATACACAGGTCTGATTTCCGCAGTTTGAGGTCATCTCTAATATACGGATATCCATTGTCTTTACCGTCATGTCACTGGGCAATGGTGCTACCATATTTTTGAGTGTTCCTGATGACGTTTCTGTAGAAAATAGTATATATTGGAAACTGATGAAGTAAAACCTGGAACTTTGCTCGGCTGGAGCTGTGACCTAACCTCTTTCTAGTGGTAGTGCAGTCAGTGAGTTGGCAGAGTCGTATTTAGTGACCCAGTAAATGTGAGTTGCAGAAATGTAGTAAGAAATGTCACAGTGCTGCTTTGATAAGGAGGAACTAGAATTGCTGCGTTTGTTTATAACTTCCCTTTGCACTCATGGCTGAACATATTTATTTTACTCATGGCCTAAGAGCTTTTACTGTGCTGTGTGCGCACATTTTGAATGTTGTCCTCAAAACATATCAGGCAGGAAGTGAGTGAATCAAGAGCCTTGACGCACACACATCCCAGTGTGAGTCACGCTTCCAGGCTAGTTACTATTCTGCCAAAGGAATGTACTTTGGGCATGGTAAGCCTTGCAAGCACATGTTCCTGAACACATTCTTATCATGCTCCTCCCAATGCTTACTAATACCATAAAACCACATCGATCCTGCCCCACCTTAATGCAGGTTAGAATTTCAGATAACCATTTGGCTGCATTTCTTGTGCTAGTGGATATTATCAGGCTGTCACTGCAGAGCCTCACAGGGTATTCCTATGCAGCCCTCAGCAGTGAGGCTATGAGTGCAGTTCGACAGACTTGGGCTAGCAGCGCTTGCATTAGCGCACTCAGCACTCTGGAGCTCAGACTTCATAAGAGGGGAGTGGGCTTCACAACTTTAAATTTGATAAGCCAAATGGTTTAGGTTTAACCTTTTTGGTGGGAGTTCCCAGTCTGTCCTGTTGTCTCAAGTCTTTCTTTAGCACTAGTTCGGTTTTCTGGGGTGGTTTACACTTTTGCAGAGTACTTCTCAAGTGGCTAGGTTTCCTCATCTACTATAGAAGTATATTCAAGACTTTTCCCAAATAGCAAAGCCCTTATAGGACTGGTTGTCTGTTCCATGGGAATCTGACATACAATACCATCAAAAGTGGACTCGGAAAAGGAAGAAAACCAAAAGGCAAGAGATGGGGTCTGTTGGACAGATACCCTCCAATGTGACCTGGGTAGCCTTCACTGAAAATACCCAGGGCAGGGCAGGCTGCAAAAGGGAGAGAAGAGAACCACCATTTTTTGGAGTAACAGTGAAGTTAAACTCACCAACCAGTCACAAACTGTACTTCTGATTCCTCACACAGCCCCCTTATTGCATTCCAGTTCTCTGGCTCCCAATCAGCACCTAGGTCCAGTACAGTGAGAAGTTATTTAAAAAAAACTCTGCTCACTGTACAAAATGTTCTTCTGAACCTCAAAGGGCCAGCCACATTGCCAGGTCAATATTAGGTTGGATCTTACCCAAAATACCATGTTGCCAGACAATCCTTTAGCGTCTAAAACTAAAGGTTTATTATAAAGAAAAAAGAAACAAGAAGAGTTTTTAAATGATAAAGCACTCTGATACAGACAGAGATTCAAAGTTCATATAACAGGTTCTTAGCAGTATTGGTGAGTTTGCTGGTTTGAAAGTCCGTCTGGAACACATCCACAGCTTGGATGAGTTACTCAATCCTTTGTTCAGAGCTTCAGTTTGAGAAAAAAAGTTACTCCAGAGGTAAGAAGCAGGAATGAAGACAAAATGGAGATGTTGCAGCTGCCTTTTATAGTCTTTTGCCATGAGGCCTGTACTTCCTTTGTCCCAAACACAAGCTGCCCAGCACATGGCAAGGAAAAGCCTTAGAGTTCTGTCCACAGGCATACCATATGCCTTGCTGACTCAAAGGTGTATTTCCTGGTTCCTTTCAATGGGTTCATTGTACAGCTGATGACCCTTGATGGGCCATTGAACAGGCTTGGCATCAGCACTGCCTATCTGTCTGAGAGTGTCACCCAGATGCACCGCACAAGTTTGAAATACAGATATAGCTTACATATCTATAACTCACAATACAAAAGGTTATACAAACAAACACAAAATTATCATACTTGGCAAATCATAACATTTTCAGATACCTTACATGGCATAGCTGGTCAGAGTCCTTGCAATTTTAGAATATTGGTATCGCTAATATTATAAATGGTCTCCCATATTCCATACAGCATCACAACCAACATCAAAGACTATTAAACCAGCTGATTGACTGCCTGGTACAGCCACTAATAAAAGCTATCCAGATTTTAACTTACCCTTTATTCTTCATGTAGATCGGGGTCGGCAACCTTTCAGAAGTGGTGTGCAGAGTCTTCATTTATTCACTCTAAGTTAAGGTTTTGCGTGCCAGTAATACATTTTAACGTTTTTAGAAGGTCTCTAGTTATATATTATAGACTTATAGAAAAACTATTGTTGTACGTAAAGTAAATAAGGTTTTTAAAATGTTTAAGAAGCTTAATTTAAAATTAAAATGCAGAGCCCCCCAGACCAGTGGCCAGGACCCGGGCAGTGTGAGTGCCACTGAAAATCAGCATGAGTGCCGCCTTTGGCACGTGTGCCATAGGTTGCCTACCCCTGATGTAGATGCTTCCAATAAGGGACTAGGTACAGTCTTGTAACACCCATCAGATATGGGACAAGAACACTAACTGCAGTTAAGAATTATCACCTTCACTCAGGAAAGCTGAACCTTTGAAATGGGCCATAACGGATACATTCTGTGACTATTATTATGCACAGTCTTTTACAGTTTACAGTGATAACAACCCGCTAACCTATGTCTTCACCTCTGCCAGGCTGAAGACCACAGCACACCGGTGGGTTGCAGAATTGGCTGACTTACTTCACAGTTAAATATCATGCAGGGAAATCTAATGTGGAAACAGAGGTTACCCAGATTCACCCTTGATATGGAAAAATACAAGACAGAATGGTCAGAAAAGAAGCAAACATTTTGTTAATGCTGTCTTACAGTTCTTGGACGTACAAAGAAATGACAAAGTATCTTAGTTAGCAGTTATTACTGCCAATTCTTTGGCAATAGAAGGCTTCTCCATGGGCATTAAATCCACCATAAAGCCTATTCCATGATGATAGTTTGGCTGCTCAGAAGGAAGATCCAGCAGTTGTTAAAATTCTTCATTATAAGTCCTTGTGCACAAACTGAATAACCAAGAGAACACAGTAGGATGTGTTAAGATCAGTTGCAGTTCGATACAGATGGAATACTTTATCGAAAAAAAAAAAAACCAAGTTTCAAAATCAACTGGTATTACCTGAAAAATACAAAAAGGCAAGTATATCAAGAACTACAAGAAGATATGGGACATTTCAAAGTAGAGCAACTACTTGGAAGAGATCAATTTTATTGCTCACAAATGAAGAGGGACATAAAACATTACGTCACTAGAGTCTGTACATATGTCAAGAAAAGGAAACCTCACCAGCTACCAGAGTTCCACTAACTGTTACAACAGAACCATTTGAGCTTATATCAATAGACTTAATGCATCTAGACAGAAGCAGAGGAGGATATGAATACATCTTAGTCATAGTGATTCACTTCACTAGGTTTGTTCAAGCCTACCTTAGCACCAACAAGTCAGAAGAGACTGTGGCAGACCTGATCTTCAGTGACTTTCTTTTAAAATTTGGAATCCAAAAAGGTTTTATCATGACCAAAGGGCAGTGTTTGAAAATATTTTTTTCTGAAAGTTACAGCACTATTGTAAAATTGAAACCTCTTCCTCACTGTCACTTCCATCTACAATGAGATATGCAGAAGCAATACATACCCCAACTTCAAACTCTAACACAAAACCTTAAACCATGACCTCATATGGTTTTATGCTTTCTAACTATAAGGATAGTTAAGTTTCCAAGAGAAGTTGTGAAACCCCCATCACTGGAGGTTTTTAAGAACAGGTTAGATACCTACTGTCAGGGATGATCTAGATCAGGGGGCTGGACTAGATGACCTCCCGAGGTCCCTTCCAGCCCTACATTTCTAGGATTCTATGCTCAAAGCAGTACATCTGACTACCACATTCCTTGCATTTGGGAAGTTATTCTGCCTTAACACTGCTGAGGTCACTATTAACGTTTTGCATTAGAATGCAAGTTTGATGAAGCTGGAGGTAGGCATTTCTTTCTGGGGACTGATGAAGATTGAATGTGTTATCAATATCACTGTAGGCAATATGAAGTTGGAAAGGCATGCATGAGACTTTCCCCTTAAGTTTCTATTTCCATTCAAGTTTTGGGCGATTGGAGTACATCCTGCCACAACCTTGACTTCCACTAACTGTAGTTTGTTTGCTAACAATTTCTTAAACATCCTTCATGCTCCTATTCACCCTGACTAAAATTATACTTCGTAGTTTCATCTGATTTACTGTGGGATTTCTTGCAAGACTATGTCCACATAAGCATATTTCACTGGAAAGTGAAACACTGAGATCTCTCTGGAGAAGTCCAGTCCAATGTTTATCCAATATGTAATTAGTAATTATACTTTTCAATTACTGCATAACACGTTTTTCATCCCAAAGGGTTGTGAAAAGTGTTTTAGAAGGGCCTGAACAGGAATTCCAAATCCTCCTGTATTCGGAATCAGATCCAGAACTGAATATTTCCTGAATCCGAACTATGTAACTCATACCCCTTTCCACAAGCATTAATTAATCCATACCCCCATGAGGAAAGCATGAGAGGAGTAAATGGAGGTAAAGAGGGGGATTGACTTCCCTAAGGCAAGAATCAGAAATAAAATCCCAAAAATCTTGACTCTGTCATCCTCACTATTTGATTAAAATTAGAAAGAAGTAGATGTTTAAGTTCCCGAGATGGAAAGAGTCTCCAGCAGGAGATATTTTATCAAATAACTTACTTTTCCACTGCACGACACATACTAACACATGTCAGTTAAACCTCTGTTTTAGAAACAAAGTAGGGAATATTAGTACAACACAACAATACCCCCCAAAAAAGTAAGGGCATTGAATTTCAAACCCCACATTTATCGCTGTGGAATAGCTGCATAGAATCGCAAGGAGCCAGGGCACAGATTGGCAGCAACTAAAGCATTCTAAAATCCTGTGTGCTGCAGGTTAATGATTAAAGAGTGGGCACCATCTCACAGGCACTGTACACATTAGACTGAGGCAGAGAGAGTCACCCTTGGGAATAACAAGCTCAGTGAACTAAGAACTGCTTTTCTTCTGTATCAGTTTAACCTAGGAAGGCAAAATTTTCTTTTCCACAATCATTTAGTGGTCTCCAGAAGGTAAATATTTGTTGAATTTTAATTTTTCATCTTTATTTCTAATAAGTACATATAAATACAATAGAGTTTTTCATTGGACATCTAGATGTTTATGCCATTTACACACCAGTGGTAGAACACCACAGCATTAAAACACATTTTTGAAAACCCACTTCTATAAGTGCTTTTATATTCCTGCTTCTGCTTTTTCACAACCACATTATTTCCTGCTGAACCATGAAATAGGGTAATCAGACATCCTACATTGTAAAACCTTTTCCTAGAATCTGACCACCACCAGATCCTCTTCTGGAACACAACAGAAGTACAAGGTTTCTACTTAATCCCACAACAGAAACAGCCCAGTTAATTGAGCCTCATTGTACCAATACAGCACTATGGGATCATATAAAGGTGGAGTGACAGTAACACTAAGCTGTTCCTATCAGAGGGTGGGGGAGGGAGGGAGAGGGGTTCTGCAGTTTTGACATTTTATGTTATAAATAAAGTTGCTGTATATTCAGTGCTAATATACTAGTTAGAGAAAATACATATCTATATAAATAGGTTCACAATATGTTAACTATAGGGAATGGAAAGGTGAGTTATAAATAAGGCGTCAGGAACTGACTACGTGATTGAATGCATTGAAAATATATAAGGCCAGATTTTGAGAAACTTTTAGGTTGAGTAAGCCTATTGATTGGTGAAAGCCACACCACAAAACAGGGATAGAGCCAGGAACAGTAGATACAGACTAACACGGCTACCCCCTGATACTTGACAGACCTCTTGTGTCTTTCAGATATGCTGGGAGATTTGTTAGCTGTCCGGCTATGATCTGGTGCTATTAATCCTGCACGCAATGGATCATTGACATCATAGCAGTGATCTGTAACTTAACATTAAGAAAAGCTACCAGTTAATGTGCAGAATTGCTCTGGGACAGAAAGATTCATATCTTGATTATCCATTCTATGGTGGGTTTTGCACTCACAGGCTCTTACAAGTGTCAACTCATCCTGCCCTTGCCAGCGAGGAATCCAGTTACTGGATTCCTCGCTCGCTGTCAGAATTAACTTCTGGTAAGTTTTTACTTATACCCTTTTCATAGTTTCACTTACGCAGACCTTACCCTGGCATCTCAGTACCCTTTGACTCTGCCTAGATCCTCTCTCCAGTGGGTCTGTAAATCCCATTTGTCCCATATCAGCAAGGCATACGGTGAGAAATACTCTCAGTGTGAATGTAAAAATCTTTTGCTGCCACTGGCATGAACAACCACCACCACAGTGGTGACTGGGATCTCTACCACTTCCATACTAAATGCTGCACCAAGAAACAGCCAGTGGTTTACCTGCCCCCATCAGAGCTCTACTGTTCAGTTTATTTTCCCGTGATTTACATGTAACACTATTCTTCCAGCAGAGCAGGAATATCCCTGGGTAGTCATCAACACCACTCGTTAACCAGGTGGAGGAGTCACTGCTGAACAAGGCAAGTCAGTGCCTACTCTTTTCCCCCCTCAGGGACCAAGCACACAATGTCTCCACAGCCTTAATCACACAACCATTAAAGCAACCCTGAACCAGGGAACGAATAGATCTCAGGGCACTGGTAATGGGATAATGAGCATTTTGCCTCTGGCTCATTGGTTTTAATCCAACCTGGCGGATTGTAACTGAAAATCTTTGTAAGAGGCAGCTCTTTGGTGGCCTACGTATGTTACACAAGCTAGTGCTTTCACTCCAGTTCTTAGCATGCAGGTGTCAACCTCACAAGACTCAAGCGGCACCTACTTGTCACTCAGCAGAAAGGCAAAAGACTGAATAATCAGTGAGGCTGAAAAACGTTCTCATCCCTGCAGGAGTTAGTCTCCAAAACAAGAGAACACTGGTGGATAGGGTGAGCAAATATATACCACTGCTGTCCATGTTGAACCTACTCTGTGGATAAACAGAAGATTCAGCTGCCCAATCCCATCAATCCAGCACCTTTCATAGCACTAAATTAAGTTTAAGAAAGGAGAGCAAGAATTTGTTTTTACAAATAAATCATTAATAATTTAGCATGGAATCAACAAGTGAAGACGCACAGGGAAAGCATAGTCCAACTGGCTAGGAAACAAGAAGGTATTTGACATTTCCTTCTAGAATAGGGTTTGTCTGTGTGTCTTTTCTCCCCCCCCTTCCTCCCCCCACCCCACTTCTTCGGATCGAATCAGACACAAAAGTGTTTGTAGGCGGTGCTGTTTGTTATGCCGCATGTGTGCGGTCTCTCTGGAAAACAGCAGTGTCTGTATTTACATGATCACAGATCCTCACATTAAATCAAATCCTAAATCTATTATTTATATTATGGTACATAGCACCTAGAGAACCTAACTGAGATCAATGCTCCACTGTGCTAGGCCATAAAGAATTTACAGTCTAATAGACAAGACAATCAAGGGTAGGCGAAAGGAAGCATTATCCACATTTTATATATGGGGAACTGAGGCACAGAGATTAAGCGATTTCCTAAAGTGACCATCCAAGTCTATTGCAAAAATTGTTGATGGTCTCTCCAAGCTCCAGCCTAATGTCTTAGCCACAAGGCTATTCCTCCTTTATTATGTCACTTTCTTCCAACACTACTACACTACTCACTGGAGCTGAAGTATAATGTACTTATACTATTACATCAGTATGGTAAATACCTGCTAGTGATATCTCCATTACGTACTATGCTTTCTTAGCATTAATTCTTAACAGCTCTCAAATCCTTAAAAAAAAAAAAAAAAAAAAACCTAAAGAAAAAAGGGCTTGTTTGACATGTTGAAGATTAGAGGATTTTCAGTTAAGATGCTGAATCTCCTCCTATTTGGGAATACAAATAAAGGGTAACACTGAAGGCCAAAACAAGATTATGCTTCTTAATATCAGATAACTTTCATTTTCAAGTATGAACATGGAGATTGTATGTAATATTGTGCATTCTATTCAGCTAGATATCAAAACAATTGAGCTATCTGGATACAAGGCCAAGAGATTTTTGGTTAATTTAATCTCCTTTCCAATTCACGGTCTCTCTCCCCCGACCATGTACCTGGGAAGTTATTTTGTCCTGTCCCATGGCAAACTGTTCTCTGATTAAAGGTAGGGAGGGCTGGGACGTGAAAGACAGCTCTACCTAACTGGAAATCTAGTGCTATCTTTCTGTATTTGTTTTCACAGACTTGAGGTAAAGTCATTTCCTTCCAGCCCTAAACCTTGCTTTATCAGTGGACAGCAATATTCCTTCTTTTAATAATTAACTGAATAGAGTAGTAACCGTCTCAGCTAAATGCTGTAAAATGAGTTGCTATTATAAAGCCCTTACTTTAAGCTGTGAGAGCCAAGAAGGGTTTCTTATAACTCAAGTATTCACAGCTTAAAAACATACAGGTACAGACCCCATTTTCCAAAACCAACCTTAATCAGTCTAGCTGCTCAATCAATCTTTCAGTGACGGAACAAGTATATGTTGATAGAACTCTTCTTAGGTATGTCTCAGAGGAAAGTAATCTGCTATGTACAAAACAGCATTAAGGTGCCCTGAAGATGTTATCATTTAGATGGAAGATTGCCAGCATACTTTCTAAATGTGGCCTTCAGTGCACTGAGAAATCTAGAAGCCTTTCAAAATAAAATGAGAACAGCTAAGAGATTTTAAAGTGTCCTCCCATAATTTTTTGCTAGTAAAAAAAAAAAAAAAAAAGTTAAATCACACAGAGCAACTTAGTTTTGGAGATCTACTAAAATAACAGTGACCAGCAAAGGTTATTTAATGACTAACAGCATGCTCAGCCCTTATTCTGTGTTCGTACAGCCTTAGCACAACGAGGTCCCAGTCTATGGTTGGGGCTCCTAGGTGCTATGGGAATACAAATTAATATCTGGAAAAGACAGATGCAGCTCCACCCCGAGAAGTTTATGATTCCAAGACGATACAGGCGAAAATAATCTCCAAAAAACACAGAAGAAAGCCTAGCTAGCAGGCCCACAAAATTCATCTGCCAGTCAGGTATGTCAGTCTCATGGACTGGATACTAAATGGGACAGCTTCAGTGTCTAGTACAAGGGCGGGCAAACTTTTTGGCCTGAGGGCCACATCAGGTTTTGGAAATTGTATGGAAGGCCTGTTAGGGGAGGCTGTGCCTCCCCTAACAGCCAGGCATTCCGCTGGCAGCGCAGTGAGCTGAGGCTGCACGGGAGGGGGGACAGCAGGGGAGGGGCCGGGGGTTATCATCCTGGGCCAGGAGTTCAGGGGCCAGGCAGGAGGGTCCCGTAGGCTGGATGTGGCCCGCAGGCCATAATTTGCCCTCTTCTGGTCTAGTACATGGACACAACAACAAACACCAACCAACCAACCGAGTATTCATCTCCCAGTTTTAGTTGCATCCTCCCATATTACTGTCCTAGCCCTCTGCCGCCACCCTGCCCCCCGGGCCATGCCACAATAGCGAATGTGTAGGTGCAACAATATATATATATTATATTTTTTTTTAATCTAGAAAATTACAATCTGCTTCGGTTTTGGATTTGAAATTTTTCATTTCAGCAAGGGTTTATTTGCTTTATCAACAAAAATGTAAGAGCCATGTTTTCCTCTCTGTTACAATTCTGAATTCCACTGAAGCAAAATAGCACAAGCGAAACTGTGTAATTTGACCCAGTGTCTAGATTTTACAGATAGTTTAATCAACTAAATAAAATGCTGCTGAAATTTGAACTGGTGTTGATGTTCTTTGCCTTCCCTATCAGGGAAAGGAAACAGGAAAAAAAAAAATTAGGCATGTCTTACTTATACCTAGAGTTATATGCCTCAGGCTACCTACTCGCATAGTTGCCTTATGTTATTGGACACACCTAAAGGATTTTGTAATTCTGAGTACATCTACAGTACATGAAAATGCTGTACTTAAGGGCACTCGATGGGTGAGCACAAGTGGAGCAAGGATATTGAAAATAAATTGTCATATTTAATATGCTTTATAGGATTTGACTGCCTTCAGATAAATTACAAAAGCCCTCTCAATATATTGTATTCCCATGAGTTCAGATTACAGCCCTCAGGCATTAGCAAGATCCTAAATGGCCCAGTCATGCAAAGGGCCCAGCACTTCCTGAAGAGAGTTAAGTGCCAGTTCCAGTGGGAGCTATGGGTGTTCAGCACCTCGGAGGATTGAGCCCAGCTAGCACAAAATAAAACTGCAGCCCTCTCATTTCACACAGCGTTTGGCAAAAGAAAAAGGTCTGAATATGCATCTACCATTCTTTAGCACAGGAGACAGCAACAAGCTACACAAGCTTGTCCGTCAGATCAGGGAAGCAGATGCACTAAAATAGGTTGTCCACACCCCACTCACCAATGAGATTCTAGAAGACTTCCATAATTCCAGCAGCCATTCAGGAGCCCAGGGTGGAACACCACAGTCATGACCAATCTAACTCTCACACACACACACACACACACACACACGTGCAAGAGGTGGCCTGAGTTTGGCTCAGACTCTCAGATAACATGGAAGTTTAAATATCGTGATTCACATTCCACAGTGCAAGTCTGATTAAAGGTCTGCAAGACTCCAGTCAGCCGTGGAACATGGGGGAGAGCCCAGGCAGCACTGCTGAGGGGGCAGAACAGCAGAGAAGAGGAAGAGAAAACAGCTCTAGCACATAAGGAAAGGCAGCCCTCATCTTACACTTCACTTTGAAAATAGCGGACTGGAGTGCAATAGATTTATTTCTTCTCCCTCTTCCCTCCCTTATATTATAATCTGGGTTTCCCTCCAATAGCTCCATGCATCCACCTCAACTGCCACCTCCTCACCCACGCAGCAGATTTGCTGAACATAAACTAACAAAGAAATTTTAAGAGTCACAGACCTGTTTTCTTCTGGGAAGGAAGGGGCTTTCCCCCTTTCAGCCCATCTCTTGAACACCGGTCCCCTTCCCACCTCTGCCTGTTGCAATGGCAACCAAACACTAGCATTGCAATCAGATCCAACCGAGGTGACACAAAAGTACTTCAACAATGATTTTACACATTCAGCTCTAATGAGGACTCACACAGTAGTAAACTTGACAAAAACTGTCCCAGAGAGGTGAATGGGCCAGATTCTGAATCTTCCCTCATCCATGTAAGTCTGGAGTATTTGAATGGAAGCAAATGAAATACACCAATATGCAAGACCTAAACTTGAAGTAAAGGAAACGGTTCAGCCAGAGACTACAAACAAATTCCCCAATTTCTGGGGATTAACACATACAGACAAAACCCAGTGTATCCAAAAGACAGAACTTTGAAAACTTATTTAGTCATATTCAGACATTTCAGCCAGACAGAATGTATTCAATAAAGCTGCTAATTCTTTACTTTATCAGGAAGTCTTAATGTATTAATACCAGGCTATAGACACAATATTGTGTTACTTAAATTACAGTTTTTATTTAGCCACTTTGAAACTAGCCATTTTAAGACTAATCTTTGGATAGTATAGAGCAAGATTAGAGGACATAAAATGAAATAGTTATTGGTCCCTGTCACAAAAGGGGTGCAAGTCTTTCCAGAGAGTTCCAGACATTTCCTTGTAAACATGATCTGCCTTCTGAAAGTGTGTGATATGAGGGCCTATACAGGATTCCAGTCATATCACCACACTTTGCTTTTTTACAAGGCAGCGATGTGCTCTTGCAAAGTGGGGTAATTTTTGGCAGTGAAGTCTCAAAGGAAACAAAGAGCAAAAGGAAAACCCTTCTTATCTTGTTGAAAAGGAATAATTTTTTCAGAATTTGTCCTGACCACAAACATACTATTGGACTACTCTGTATAAGTGCTTCCTTTTATGCTTCTCTGCATCTAGAGCTAGCCATACTGGTGAATTTTCATTACAAGTTTAGTTTCATATTTTGGATAGCTAGTTGCTTCTAGATCAATCTTACCTTTCTGCAAATCTAGTCAATAGTCAAGGCTATGAGCTGTTCATATACAGTTTGCTTTGACTATTCTTTATTTGTGGTCATTTATGTGTGGGCAGACATGTACATCACATGACATTGTTCTGTCTCCTAGTTGGGAGACTTTTTTTTTTAATCCAAATACAGTGAACAGATTAATGTTCTTCATACAAGATTTCAGGTGAATCATTGTGGGGGGTCTAGAAGTCATGAGGCATTTCGAAAACATTAGCAAGTCTCAACTAGCCAGCAGCTGTATGACTATCTGCAAATACAACCCTAAAAAAAACCACAAGGAGTCCGGTGGCACCTGAAAGGTTAACAGATTTATTTGGGCACAAGCTTTTGTGGGTAAGCTTCTTCAGATGCATGGAGTGAAAATTACAGATGCAGGCATTATTATACTGACACATGAAGAGAAGGGAGTTACCTCACAAGTAGAGAGCCAGCGTTGACCAGCACCCATCAGCTGAAGGGTGAATAGTGCCTCTCTGTTTTAGGGAGCAGCCTGCTTGGTCTGTTGTTGGTTTTTGTTGTTCTTGTGCGTTAGCATTCTGATTTTTAATTAGTGTTACGCAGCAGTCTTCCAGCAGGAGCATTTTATGTTTTTAACTTCTCGGTGTTTATGCCACGAACATCAGAGTTTCGGCCTCCTCAGAAACTACATAGTTAAAGCAGGGTATACATAGACTTTTCAAAGGAGTTTCTAAACCAGATACATTTCATTCATTGTGAAAGCACCAGGGCTATACAAATCTACAGAAAAATAAACCTGGATGCACACCTCCTCCCCCTCCCATGTCCTCAGCATTCCCATAGCCCTTTCATGGTCCTAGGACCCTCCTCACCAGTCTTGTCATTTTGTTTTGGTCTTATCTCAAAGTAGCTGGTGAGGGAGTCTCCCTTTTATAAAGTTTCAGCCACCTCTAGCAAGTAACCTTCCCATCCCCTGCAGCTTCAAGTTTCTTATTGGGGGAGTTGTTGCTTGGTTGCAGCTCACCTACAGTCTAGGTTAGGAATGCTGGTTACCAGAGCTGCAGCCAGTTCATTGTTCTGGGGTGCTTCCATTTGAGTGGAAGACTGGCTGACAACTCTGGATTATGTTCCATTGTTAGCCTTCTGCTAGGAGCCAGGATTTCTCCTGACACTTCCTGGACAATTCAGCTCAAGATAGAGGCTGTAGAGCCAAAGTAAAGGCTCAGTACAGTCTTACAATCAAAATGACATTCATGAAATAGAATGGAGTTTTCAAATTAATAGAGACAGACATATACCAAATCTGTCACACCCATTAGGTCTCTACTGTCATGACCAGACAATTCCTGTGCTGCTGTCATACTGTAACAAGGACCAGGCGGTAACATCACAGCTATGATGGAACAGCACAGAAGCCTTCTACCTGGTGCTCAGTTAAGTCCTTTGCATTCTGCATTTGATTTTCAATATTTGACAAACTGTTATAGAGTTTATTTGCATTATCCTCTTAGGCCCTTTGATACTAAAAGGGAGGCAAACAGAAGGTGTTTGGAAATCTACAAACTGACCGTGGGCCTGATACACCTTTCCCAGTTACAGTTTTGCCAAAAGTGACCCTTTCCCACAAAAAAAGTTTTGAATCCCACAAATTGGCATTTTCCAACAAAGTGTTTTGTCAGAAAGTTTGCAACCAGTTCTACTGACAAGGGAAATGGTTGATTCTCCACCTCTTGGCATCTGGATCAGTTTTAAAAAGGATGCTTTAGTCAAAACACAAATATTGGGCTCAGTACAGGGATAACTGTGTTAAGCGCAATGGCCTGTATTATACAGGAGGTCAAATCAAATACAATGGTCCCTTCTAGCCTTGAACTCTATGAATCCATGGGGGAAAAGTCAGATTGAAGGCAAAGTCCTTGCCCCTGCCCAAGTAAATGAGCTGCATGCAGGAGAGTTCTGCTGAGACTGAAGAGGTGAAATCCTTTCCTCCTCCCCAAATCAGTGCAGCAAATAGGACTACGTGACAACTGTTACTGAACTGAATTGGCTGCGGTAGCTCCTAGGACAAAGGCCCTCTGCAGGTCACAAGTGGGTTGGCCAATGGAGTTTTAAGGACTTCAAGATTTGACTCCCCACTTACAGCTTTGCTTTACAAGTAAAAATATTAAAAGACACTGTCTGGAGTAAGCACATCTCCAGTAAGCACAGACTTGGTATTTGAGGCAAGCCAGAGCTTGCTAATGATGGAGCCTAAAGAACAATAAGCTTGAATGAACTTGCACAACAGTCAGCCTGACCGTGCTGTCAAACCCCAGAAGTAAATGCAGACAGGGCTTTTGTGACTCAGTGCTTCTAGCCAGTGGTCATTTTTGGCTGGAATGTACTTTTTTGCAATATGCCAGAACTCTGTCCAAAATAAATGAGAGGGGTCTCTATAACCACTTCCAGTTACCCTTATCCCACACTTTCAAAACTCTACATAGTGCAAGAAATGAGGAGATTGAATTCTTCATTTAACAAGAGAATCTCTACAGCCTATGGAGTTGCACTGCTGCTGGAGATTGACAAATAGTAATAGCCAATCAATCTACTGTCACTCAACTTTGGAAGAAGAGAGGAGCTCCAGTTTATGGTTGGTTAGCAGCTGAAGCAATTGTAACTGTTACTATACATCTTGAAGCTGAGTAAAGAATTTGTATAACTGGGACAAGGCAATTAGCAGAAGAGGGAAAACTTTTGGACAACTGCGGTTGCATCATATCATAGGATGGATGTTGTGGTCTGCCAGAGCTGACTTCCTCTAGTCCTGCACTAATCTGATATTGGGGGCAGAGGGTTCCACAGATTAGCCAATGCATCTTAGATCAGTACTAAGACTGTGCTGAAATGTGCCCAACTCCCTGTGGTCCAAGGGACTATTCTGGCAACCAGGAACTGTGGAGGCAGAGAAATGTTCCAGGCATGACCACAAGGCCAGGGCCTGGCAGGATAGCATGGTTATTAGGCTGGCTCTGTGCCACCCAGTGACTCCTGCTGCACTAGATGTCTTAACCAGCCTCTGGGGAATCTAACACTATTTCTCCTTTGACCACCAGAATAGCACAAAGGCGCCATGGGTGGGCTGTGGATCTGGCTCCATACATCAGTGTGCCAAGTGTACCTGTCTTACAGTTAGGAGCGCCGCCAGCTTTTTTGCCGCCCTAGGCAGCGAAAGGTCCCGCCCCTGAAATGCTGCCCCCGACAGAGACAGCGGAAGGTCCTGCCCCAGAAATACCGACGACGACCGGGGAGGCTGAAGATCCGGCCGCCGCGGTCACCGCCCCCCAAATGTTAGTGCCCTAGGCGACCGCCTAAGTCGCCTAATGTGTTGCGTCGGCCCTGCTTACAGTCACTTAAGACCAGAAGACAAGCTACCATTGAAGACAATATATTCAGCTCTCCCACTGGGATAGCTGACAAGTCATTGAGAATGCTATGGATTAGATTGGGAAAGAAAAATTATTTGCTAAGAGTATAATGCCTTTGCGATAGAACTATCCAACAAAGACAAAGTCTTCCATAAGAAATACTTGAGTCAGACAGACAGACATTGAGATGGTAGCGGGTATAAGGTACCAGTATTTTTGGGAAAGCTGCTTCTTCCAAACTAGCCACTTCCTCCCCACTCCGCCTTTGTGCGGAAGCAAACCATTTATGGTAGCAGCAGTGTTGAGAGTTATAGTAAGGGCCCCAGTTTTACTCCACAAGAAGATAAAAGCACTGGTGGCGGATTATCCACCCTACCTAAAGCCCTGGGTTGTACCTTCCTTCCTGCAAATTACAGACCTCTTATTTCAGACTGTACTCATGAAACAAAGGGTGTTTTGATTGGGTGGGGGTGAGAAGCAATACACATTTTGTTGTGCAGATTGTTGTATTCTTGCAGCATCAGCTTCTCCTTTGAGTCTTCTATGCTGCAACTACATGTGGGAGGTTTAGCACAATGGCCTCATTCTAATCATACAGATCTGGCTTTGTGTTGGGGAAAAAGGCATCACAGCATACCAGAGTTTTTTTATTTTATATATATTTTTTGAATTTATATAAAATTAATTCAAAATAAGTTGAAGCCAGAAATCAATGACCTAACAGGCAGAAGTCTGAAGGCCAGATAAGCCCCCAGAACCTGTAGGAGATCTCTAAATAGATTTGGGTTCCACTTTGACATTACCATTTTCCCTTAACTCTTCCTTCTCCTTCTTTCTCAGTAACAGGTCCGCTACACCTATGGCATCCTCCCTTCTTTTTCCTGTAGTTGTATAGTCCTAATTCCTGCCATTATTGCTACCCACCTATGTTCCTACCACACAGTGGCCTACTTGTAGTGACTATGGCCTGGTCCCCACTAAGCCCCCACTTCGGACTAAGGTACGCAAATTCAGCTACGTTAATAACGTAGCTGAATTCGAAGTACCTTAGTCCGAACTTACCGCGGGTCCAGACGCGGCAGGGAGGCTCCCCTGTCGATGCCGCGTACTCCTTTCGCCGAGCTGGAGTACCGGCGGCAACAGAGAGCACTTCCGGGATCGATCCGGGATCGATTTATTGCATCTTAACCAGACGCGATAAATCAATCCCAGAACATCGATTGCCTGCCGCCGGACCCTCCGGTAAGTGAAGACGTACCCTTACAGAAGGAAATCTTGAGAAAGTATAGTGGAGACAATGGGCATGTTACTCTAACAGCACCTCAATGACTATCAGAACTCAACAACCCCAGAATACCAGTTGTCACATTTGATACACCAACAACACAGAAGAGCTAGAAGAGAAACAGCCATCTTTTTGTTAACTATAAAACAAAAGCAAAAGAGAGGAGTGTCCTTTATGGTTACATAAAAGCCATTTTAAGCTTTCCCTCCCATGTTGTCCCCCGCCCCTATCTTTCTCACATGCATACACAGCTTTACCTATTTTTAGGCTACACAGGAAATCAGGCTCACTTGCTTTTTTGCCCACACAGTCTTCACTCTGCATCGGTTATGCACCCACCACATAGCTTAAAGATAATGGTCAATAATAACTAGAATTTGTGTTTCACTGAGAACTGAGACCGTTTAATCATCATTTTGGTTGTTCTCGGGTGGCACTCTCAAATTTGAATGACCTCAGCTGTATGTTTCCATAATGCTGTGGGTCTTTTTGTGAAGTGCAACCTTAACTATGACTTTCCAGACTAACTTTTGAAAGTATTTTGAAGGAGACTATGTCCTCTAAAGTTATGTCTACACTGCATTAAAACACCCAAGCTGGCTCAGGCTGTAGGGCTAAAAATTGCAGTGTAGATATTCCATCTCTGGCTGGAGGTTGGGTCCCTCCCCACTCACAAGGTCCCAGAGCCCCAGCCCAGACATCTACACTGCAATTTCACAGCCCTGCAAGTTTGAATCAGCTGCAGGTGTTTCATTCCCATTTAGACCTACTTTAAAGATGTCACAGCTGAAGTGATAAATTTATTCAATGCCAACTTGGAATTAAGGCAGTGTTGCCTGGAAATATGGCCACATGCAATGAGCACTCAGGCATCCCAGTAGAAACTAATTGGATTAGAAGAGAAAAACCAAATCAAACCCAAATGTGTATTTAAAATAATGAGACGACCTTTTAGGGATTAATATGTTTGTCACAAGAGAGGAGTAACTTTGTGTCCCCGCCCCTGTGTCTGAGGTATGTGAGTATTAAGCTGTAAAGACAGGTTTCAGAGTAGCAGCTGTGTTAGTCTGTATCCGCAAAAGGAACAGGAGTACTTGTGGTACCTTAGAGACTAACGAATTTATTAGAGCATGCTCTAATAAATTCGTTAGTCTCTAAGGTACCACAAGCTGTAAAGAGTGTATCAGGATCACCTATGAGGTACTGGAGGTAGTTAATGAACAGGCTTTCTGTCTTAAGGAATTTGCACATGGCTCAGAGCAAGCTTAGAGAATCTTTGCTTTCTGGGATGATTGGTGCTTAGTTGACATTGGCACTATTTAAATACAGTCAGTATTTGTGGAGGTCACCTCTCTCAGAGCCACCTCTAAGCAAGCCCTTAGCAATGAGGAAGCAAACAGCTCAGCTATCCAGTCAGACACACACTGCATGTGAAGAGTCACTCTTGGATGACTCAGCCAGTACTTAGCACTTCATCTGTGACAAGCTGTGTATAAGCTTGTTGCACAATGGGGTAGCCTGTTATTTCTATGAGTCTCTCTCTCTCAGAAGTGTTACACACCCATGAAGCAGTGTTGTGGAAAGCATGCTGGCAGCAATACAAAGATTTCTCTGATGTGAAAGCCAAAGTCTTTTTATGAGCTAGGTGGCAGGGCTGCCAAGTGATGCCGTTTTGTTATTTCTATACATTACTTAACACTGTCCCCCATGCCTGATCTTTAAAGGCAATCCTGTACTTAGTGTCCCAAGTTTTGAATATTAGTAGAAAATGTTTCACTTGAGCACTTTCTTAGACCTACAATCTATACATTAACTTCATAGGTTAAAGTAGTTTGAGGGAGAATTCCACCAGATTGCAATTTACAGCTCAATCAAGTGTTCTGGTTTAATTAGAGATATAGAATAAGTGGAGCAGATTGCACCCACCTGAATTTAGACCATTTTTAGACAGAAAACAAATAAGGCTATGGGATCTTTACCCTGGAATACACATGCGGAGCTATTTAAAATAGTATTAGCTTCCAGGGCTATTGACCCACTTCTGCTGTTTGCATCACAAGAAGAAAGCCAGCTTGCCAAAAGGTGTGTGATTGGTAAAGCCCACATGAAAAATCAGAATGCCTCACACAATGGAATAGATTTTACAGAGAATTATCACCATGGAGGGTGGGGGGAGGGAAGGCCAAGGAAGACATTAGCAATTACTGCCAGGCAAGAAAGGTTATCCTCTCCTTCCCCCAGTGGGTTAGCATCCCATTCCAGGGTATAAAAGAAATCATGGAAGGCTTCCTTACACTTTTGGCCTGCATATGTTCAGAGAGTGCAGTATTGAAATTGCAGTATTTCGCCTAGCTTTACATGCAACAGGCCATCTTGCCACACTCTGGATATTAGGGCCAATAGAATTAGACGTGCATCAATGTGACATCCCTGGCCTAGGTAAACCCTGCTCTAGGTTTTTTGTTTTAAACTCTTGGAGGATATGCTGGATCTAGGAATGCTGACGCTGCATGGGTTGCTACATCTTCTTGATCTACATGCCATACTCAGGATGGTCTTCCACAGCCTCAAGTATCTCATAGAAGTACTGGGCCTGAGCTTTGGGAGCAACCAGAGTCTGACCCCTGATAAAGTTTATCACACACACTCCACAAAGCAGAAGTACTAATCCAGTAAACAAAATCAGAAGAGAAAGCTTTAACTTTTGATTTTGGAAAACATTTATAAAGCTATAGTGCAACCAAGTGGACACATTTAGAAAATACATACATTAAATCAGACCAACATAACAGTGATGGCTGTAGGCAAGAGGAATTGTCAGTGTCCAGTACTCTAGAACAGGGGGTCCCAACCCCCCCCCCCCCCCCCCCCCCCGCAAGACCCAACTGTGCAGCTGCAATAGGCACTGAGGTTATTAACAAGCGTCCGTCAGGGAGTGGGGCACTGCCGAGCATGTGCGGCCCCTCACTTCAGTAGGGACCAGGACCAGCAAGAGGGCGAAGGGGCCACGCAGGTGCCACAACCAGCCCCTGCCAACACCCTCCACTTAGCAGCTTGCTGAGTGCCTTGAGCTTGTCGCTTGGCAGCCCTGCCCTGATCACCCACCCAGCACCCAGGCGTGCCTCACAGGCACCCCAACCAGGGAACGAAGGAGGAGCTACCAGTGCCAGACAGAGGCAGGCGCTTGGGCCATCACTTGACAGTCCCAATCACACAGCGTTGTCCAGGCAGAAACAAAGTGGCACCACCGAGCTCCAGTCCCTGGGGGAGGGAGATTGCAAGGCCGATACTCCAGGGAGCCCAACAGCCATGGATTGCAGGGGGCAGTGGCTCACAGTGGGAATGGCCACAACTGACCAGCCTCCTTCAGCCACCCTGGGAGCCGCTGCCTCTCAGGACTTGCCCCCTTCTACTCACCCTCGGCTCAGTAGCTCCACTTCACCCTCTGCTGCCTGCCAGGGTGCTGGGCTCCCCTGGTCCTGGGCTCCCCTGGTCCTGGGCAGGGGCCACCACTCCAAACTCTGCCCATGGTGGACTACCCAGGACTGTTTCACGGCCCACAGTTTGGGAACCCCTGCTCTAGAGGATATGGAAGCATACACTATGTGTATTTGGAAAATAAAACCTGCTTTCAGGAGGAAGCTCAGGCATTGTTTTTCACTTGTAAAAACAGTGTTAATACAAGTCTACTGAATTAACATTATTCCTCTTTGGTGAATATTAGCACATATATTGGCTACAGATGAAGTCACACACACACACACACACACACCCCTTCAGTGGTCGTGTGTGTAACTGGAGGCAAACTAAGCCACATGTGCGTTGTAGCACATGCTTAAAAAAAACAAACCTGAAGTTCATGGTACTGTATAGTTCACTTCATTTATGAACCATGATGTCCTTCAGGGAATCTCCTTTGTATGCTCTACAGGGAAATTGGACTTTTCAACTATATTCAGTGTGTGTTGAGGAAAACAATTGTGATAAACTGAAAGTTTTCCATTAAGACTATTGAATTCTTACCACCGCCTCTAATGGTGACTATTTTCACTAAACACTCAGCTAAAGGCATTAAGGATGCAGGAGTATCACTGCAGTTCATTGCAGAAGAGGATTTGCACCCAGTTCTCAGTGCATACACTTATCTCTTCACCTCCCTAACTCCCAACTCCTCTACAGAGACAGTGCACAAGCTTCCAGAACTGGTCACCAAAACTGCCCAGGCAAGTCTCACACCTGTGCCCATGAATGGATACTCACCACAGTTACCCATTCTGTACATAAACGAGGAATCTGAGCACACAATTTAGATCAGTTTTGAAAGTGTGTTATTGTGTTTAAGTGCTTTCCCAACTGTCTCCTCAAGAGACTAAATTACTATTCCTTTTACTTCCAATACATTAGATATTTGTGACTAGGACCTCACACAGTTTGTTAGGGAGTTTCTAGGCAGAAAAAGGTGACAGAGATCCTGCCCCCAAAAAGCTTCCAATCTGAAAACACATCTGTGAATCTCCAAGCACTTTACATGTGTTAATTAATCTTCAAAAGAACCCTGTGAGGTAGGAAAATATCCTCCCTTCCCCTCGGCCACAAAAAAATCTGCAGATCAAAAAGATAATAGTCTAAGTTTCCACAAGTGACCACTGGATTTTGCATGCCTCAATATTTGGGAGACAGTTGGGCCTAGCTGACAACAAAGTGTGTGTCCACTGCTGCCACTGGACTTCAGTTGCAGTTCTGACTTTTCAGCATTTCAGGAAAATCAGATCTAATGTGTCTCAAGCTGGCCACTGAAGAAGAGTGGCCACCTTTGCACCAAAACTTTCAAAAGAATTACCCATGAGCTCACAGAGTCTGCATCACAGCTAGAACTTGAACTAAAGTCTCCTAGCTCTGAGTTCTTGATCTAACCCCATAGAGCCTTTAAAAAAAAAAAAAAAAAAAAAAAAAAAAAATACAAATTTACAAAACGTTCATGAATGGGATATAACCTTAATTCCTCCTTGATGCTACCAGGCAATAATATTGATAGAATATGCTGTCTGAGGGAGACTATGCATCACTGACTGACTGCTTTAACTGACTTGAAACATGGGACTGATGTTAAAGACAGCATGTCAGATGTGTCAGTCTCACCTCTGTCAACACTAGCAGGAGAATGACTGAGATGAGGCAAGAAAACTGCTTGATGTCAAATACATCACCTGAAACGAAGTTCCAATTTGTTTGACTCCAATGATATGCTTAAATAACTGGTGGTTTGTGTAACAGATAGACAGGACTGATACACTCACTTCCATTCCCTTAAAACTCAATAGCTTGTGTGTTTACACTGACTGCTAAGAAGTCTGAACTAGGTAATTCAAGCCAAAAATTAAAGCAGCCTCAGACCTAACCATGGTTAACCTACTGAGGACAACACAGTGCAAGTGTAGACACTGTATGACTTTGTCTCAACCCTTACAGTTCTCCAAGCAGCTGTCCCACCGTGCCCCATTTCCTGCAACAGTGGCAGCTCTGGTCACACAGTTATAAACCACTCCACAGGGATCAGGGCGACTAGAAGCCACTGTCACACAACACTTTAAGAAAGTGTGTGTGTTTTTGAAATGCCTTTGTTTGATTGCCCACCTTGGCAAGCACACCTAGCAGCTCTTGTTGCATGCAACTGCCCAGCCAACCATGCCGGCTCCATTCAGTAGATGGGCCTGTGGGAAGAAGGGTTTGTGCAGGCATAGCTATGGACCAGCTGTACAAATGCTGACACGTAGGAACAAACTGCATTTTGGGGAGGGGGATGCAGGCAAACGTATAGGACAGGGATCAGCAGCAAGGACATATGAAAACAAAGAACCGTTGCAAGGCCGACCACAAAACCAGGGAGGCCAACAATCGATGCTGAGTCACAGACCTACTGCTTTTACAACAAGCTGCACACCATACATGGCAGACATGCCACCAGCACCCCACAGAGCACCATGGACACCTTGGAGGAGCCTAAGATAGAGACCCCCTGCTGTGAACAGCAAGGTGGAAAATAAGGAGGGGAGACTCAGCAGGGTGACTCTGTTCAAGACACTGCTACAGTCTAGCCAGTTCCGCCAGCTGAGCCCAATGAAGGGAAAGGGACCTTGGGAAAGCGTGTGCATGTATTTTGGCTTGCAATGTTTAAATTTAAAGCGGGCATCCAGCCCATCCCCATGTTAACAAAACACAGTATTGACTTTCATTGTTTTACTCCTATGAGAAGAGGCAGCAGCACAACAAAGAGAGGTAGAATTGGCATCCACTTTTCACTCCCCATTGGGCTAGGCAGTGGGGATGTGCGGACCACTCTGTTTATGTGAATAGGGATGTCCCTTTTATTCTCCAGAGACCTTGATGAAACTTTCATGGAGACACTCTGTAATAGTCTCCCAAAAGTTTCTAGGGGTGGCTGTTTTATTTCTTCCTCCACCATGGAGGAAGAAATAAGTTCCCAGGCCACTGCACAAGGAGTTCAGCTGGCACCATCGCAGTAAACAGGCGAGTGGCAAATGGGCCTGGACAGCTTTGGGACACCAGGAGCAGCTGTGCTCTCTGAACCTTTTCTACCCTCAGGAGTGAGAAATCACCTACAGACACCAGTAATAGTGGGAAACAGTGCTGATATTCAGTGCCTTTGCCTTGTACTTATACCCAGGGACTAGAGCAGGGGTCAGCAACCTACGGCACGCATGTCAAAGGTGGCACACGAGCCAATTTTTAATGGCATGCCGAGGTCCCGGCCACCGGCCCCACTCAGCCCGCCGCCAGCCTGGGTGAATGGAACCCCAGGCTGGCAGCGGGCTGAGCAGGCCGGCGGCTGAGACCCCGGCTGGCAAGGGGCCAGCAGCCGGAACTGAAACCCAGCGCCAGCCGATGCTGGGGCGCTCCGCTGTGGGTGGAGGCGCAGTGTGCTCCCAGCTGGGGGGGCCTGCTGGAACTATCCTGCAGGCTGGCGCTGGTGGCTCCGTGTGCCGGACAAAGCAGCAGGCAGTCAAGCAAGCGAAAGGGGCTGGCAGGAGGCGCGGTGGAGGTGTCCATGTCCCAGCCTGTCCTGCTGCCCCTCTCTCGCCACTGTGGCTGGACACCAGGGCACTGCAGGCACGTTCCATCCCTGTGCCCCAGGGGGAAGGGAGTGGCAGGCCAAAGGGTCTTCTCCAGGGCCGGCTCCAGGGTTTTTGCCACCCCAAGCAGCAAAAAAAAAAAAAAAAAAAAAAAAAAAAAAAAAAAAAAAAGGGCTGCGATTGCAATCTGCGGCAGCTCTACCACTGCCGCTTCAGTCTTCAGCGGCTGGTCCTTCGCTCCGAGAGGGAGCGAGGGACCCGCTGCTGAAAAATAGGATGTGCCCCCCCCCTCCATTGGCCGCCCCAAGCACCTACTTGCCGGGCTGGTGCCGGCCCTGGTCTTCTGCTGCCGCCCCCCATTTGCCTGCAGATGCAGTACCCCCACACAGCTGGCCCACAGCTCCCTTAGTAGGAACAGGAACAGCGTGGGGCAGGGACACATCTACCATCCAGGTAACCCGGCCGCAACTGGGACTGTCCCAGGCCAGCCCCAAGTCCATGTCCCCATGGGACTTCCCCCCCACCCCAACCTCCTGCCCTGAGCCCCCTCACGCCACCCAACCCTGACTCCTACACCCCCCATGCTCCCAGCCTCGACTCCTGCACCATCCACTTCCCCATCCCCTGCCCCGAGTGCTCCCACACACACATCCCAGCCCCTGAGCTCCTCCCACCCCGCCGAGGGGGGTTGTAATATGACAGTACCTGTAAGAAATTTAAGTTACTTTTACCCCTGCGGGAACCCCAGACCAGCAGTGGACTGAGTGGGGCCAGCGGCAGGCTGAACAGCTCAGCCCCCCTGCCAGGCGGGGTCCAGACCTCCGACCCCGCTCAGCCCACTGCTGGCCTGGGGTACCAGCAGCCAGCCCGGGGCTCTGCTCCTGCCTCGGCCCAGCGCTCTTCAGCCACTCCCTGCTGTGGCCCACATTGGAAAACTCAGCAAGGAAAAGCAAGGGCAAGGATCACACTAGACTGCATAAAATGCAGATCACATAAGATCTGCATTTTAATTTTATTTTAAATGAAGCTTCTTAAATATTTTAAAAACCTGATTTACTTTAAATACAACAATAGTTTGTTCATATAATATAGACTTATAGAGAGAGACCTTCTAAAAACGTTAAAATGTATTACTGGCACATGAACCCTTAAATTAGAGTGAATAAATGAAGACTCGGCACACCACTTCTGGAAGGTTGCTGACCCCTGGACTAGAGGCTGAACTTTTACTGCTTCTTGCAAGCAAAAGTCCTTCCCCCTCTTACCCATGGCAGGCCAAACTCACCATGGCTGGGACTGGAGAGCAGTGCCATGCACATGTGCTCCAAAGTGTCAAGTATGTCTTATTAAAGTATTTATGGGAATAAGGGAAGGGAGTTTTGAATCTTTTCTTTCCCTTTCCATTGTGACTGTTAATCCAGCGATACTTCAGTCTTTTTTTATTAGCAGCTTCTCCCATTGTGGCCTTGAGGGATGTCCCCTCCACATCTACAGAATACCTGACTCTGATGAGAGAGAAGGAGGAGGAAGAATATGTTCAGTGAGATCATTCAAACACCATCCTGCTGAGACAGTATTTGAATCTTTCCTTGGTGCTATCAGTGTGCAGTTTCATGAGCCAGGTAGCCAGGGGTAAGCTGGGTTTCCCGGAATTACTCTTGGCATTTCAACAATGACAATGGCAATCCACCAGTCAGGAAAGAACACCCCTCCTTGCAGCTTTCTGAAGAGGTCCTGTGTTCTTAAAGATGTGAGCGCCTTCCCTGACCAGCACACATTGGTATCAGTGAAGTGTCCATGGTGATCCACCAACACTTGTATAACTACAGAAAACTAGAGCCCTATCTATTAATATACTCTGTGGCAAGGTGGGCAGGTGCCAAAATAGGAATAGGCATGCCATCTATTACCCCAGAGTAGTTCGGGAACCCCACTACATCACATCCATCCATTATGTCCTGCACATTGCTGAGAGTAGCAGGAGCCCTACACAATTGCATGCCAATCACCCCCACTATGTATTTTTCAATTCCAAAATAAATTTCCCACTGACTGGTAGCCATCTGGAGTTGCAAGCTTCCAGAATGCAATCACAACTTCCACTGTCAGTGCAGCTCTCATTCTACTGTCTCAGCACTGGAGAGACAGGGTGAAATTAGCAAGCAAATCCAGAAATGTGACCTTTCACAGCCATAAACTCTGCAGCCACTGCTCATCGTCCAAACCTGTATTACAATCCCACCAGTTGGTGCTTGTTTCTCAGGCCCAGAAATGGCACTCCAATCTGCAACTGCTCCCTGAATGCCAACAACACTACTGAATTGTTTTTCCAATATGTCCCTCAGTAAACTGTCCCCCAAGAAATCGTTATGTCCCTAGTTGTTGCAGTACTTCCTAAGCGTCTGCAAATACAGGAGAATCCTGCATCCTGTGTTTGCAGTATTCATGAGAATAGTTCAGAGCTCTGCTGGTTCCATGCATCTGTCAGAGACCGAGAAGTGCCACACAGGTTTGTAGATTTAAAAAAAAAAAAAAAAAAAGTGAGTAAAACATAGAATATGCAAGGCATTATGGGACAGAGGAAGTTGCACACTGGGAACTTGACCCTTAGCTGCCAGAGATCCCTGCACAATATATTGCCAACATTTCCCAAAAGGCTTAGTGCAGGACAGCAGCATGTGGCACACTGGGATACCTACACTCATACATGCACTTTGCATTGACACAAGCGCTCTTGGTGAGTTCACACAGCACTGACGCAAGCAGCCAAATATGCACGCACTCAGGCTATATACAAACTTCTGTGGCTGTATGCCAACATAACTTGCATTGACCGAAGTTTGTAGTGTAGACATGGCTTCATTCTCAGCCCACAGATAGATGTCTTTACAAGTTAATAGATAAGAATCAGATCCTAATAAGTTATATCCAGCCCTACCTAAAATCCTGACAGCAAGTCAAGGAGACCAAAACCCTTTAAGAGGTTCAGAAATATTTAAACCGCCCAATCTGGCACAGCCTGGTCTGGCGTATGACAAAGATGATATTCAATAAATGCAATGTAAGATTTAGATAGTCTGCAACATTTTTTTCCCCTTGTAAGGAAGTGAAAAAGTCTTCCATATGGCAAAAATATATGGTTTGATTTTCCCACAGCCTTCCTCTCCCTCCAGTATACCATTCTGTCCATAGGGTTCTCCCCCAGCTCACCAATACTAAAACTTAACCATGTACACTCACAAATTCTAAGTGCTAACTAGCAGTCACAGCTACTCACCCCATGCTGAAAATACGGCTGCTGGCGAACATTATGTTTAGGGAAGTGGAGAACATAGGTAGAGTGCTTTGGTCAAAGCTACATACTAAAGATGGGTCAGGACAGGACACGACTCCCTTGCTTTGTGTCTCTCACAGCTAGACCATGCTACATCTCACTACTGAGCTGCCCCCTCCCCTCTTGTAGCCAGAAGGCACATCGCCTCTTCTGCAGGTGGGGAGGGAGTTTGTGAAGGGCTTAGCACCATCTCTGACAGGTTCTAGAACCACAGTGATCTGGGATTCCCCACTAGGGACCGCGGGAACTGCACATGGTTGTTACAATAGTCTCTCTCTCTCACACACACACACACCCATTTGCTCATAAGCATATTTAGTCCTCAACCAAGAGATAGCACACATTACCCAAGAAGAACAGTTTACAGTTCTGCAAGGAAGACACAAGAGTTCAGACTGCCAGAGTCAGGCCTGCCCCTCTTCATTTGTTTACTTTTTCAGCACCAAATCTATTATGAAGTTTTGACCAAATCAATACAAGTATACTAGAAATACATTAGTTGAGGAACTGGCCAGACAGGACTACAAGGATCTTAAAATATTACAGTTCTGAATTTGACTGTCCTGTCTTCCATAATTCACTTCCACCATTACTTAATACATTGCACAAATATTAAAAGAGCCTGAGCTAGAATTCTGGTCCTTCAGCTCCAAAAAAAAAAAAAAAAAAAAAAAACACCCCACCACACAATAAAAAGCTTGTTTCCCTAGTGATCAGTTTCACTGAAGAGATCTCATAGCATATTTTCACAGCTCATATTTTTATGTATATATCTGAGCTGAAGTTTGACATGGATATGATCATAAGAGCTGTGAGTTTTGTAAGCCCAGATGCCAACTCATATCAGAGTTTTTGTTCCATGCAAAGCTAGTATTGAAGCCAAAAGATCCAAATCTATCACTAGTGTAAGGGGATTCAATTTAAAGGCAGTTATAGCCAGATTAGTTTGGCCCAATGGAAGTCTTGTGCATACTAAGAGGGATGGTAGAATAGGACCTATTGATAAAAATCCACACCCAGCCTCGAAAACTTCAGCCACAAAAAATTCATGAAATATACCCCAACACGAATATGCACAGAAGACATTGTTTGTTGGAAGAGAAGCCACAGCTAGAATGACTCTCTTCCCCCAGTGTAGAATTTCTAACAAAGAACTTTCAGTTAGAACCCAACATGTACAGTCACACAGATCTGAGTTAGATTAAGTCCTCCATGGCAAGAGCACAGTCTCCCTACATGTTCTTTCAGTGCTGTGTACACAGAGGCAGCTATTTGAGTGTCAGTTTGCATTCAGATCCAAAGAAAACACTCCTAACAAGTGAAAAGCCAGCCATAGACTGCAGCAGCTAATGAATTTCAAAGTTGCTCACAATCTACTCACTGTTACTCAGATTCAGAGAGATCTGGTCTATAATACCATTTAAACTAGGCTAGAAAAGTCATGTATATACACACAGTTGCTAGATAACTGTAGAGTTGACAAGGCTGCAGGGTGCCATAAACATTGTTCTGTTATCAATGGATGATCTCAGATCACTGAGAAAAGCGCCATTGCAGTAAGGACACAGAAGCATAATTTAACAGTGGTATACACCTAGAGAAAAGAGAGAAAGCCAGGACCTACTAGGAACAGAATAATCTCCTCTCACAGTCCTCCCAACAAGCTGAATGGTTACCATATTGCTATTCACACACCCCTTTTTTGCTAGGCAGATGAGTCAATCCAATAAGACTTTCTAGGCAGGACAGATCTACAAGTGTTGCTGTGTTCCTCTGTCATATTCATAGTACCTAACTTCTAGGATTCCACTGGAACTGCAAAGGCACCACCCATTTGGGGGCTGAGGTAGTCTACCCCAGCAGATCCTAAGCATTTAGAGCCAGATATTCAGAGATGATGAGAACTTCCAGCTCACCTTAAACTCAGTTGGATTTATACGTCCTTGCTTAAAATAAAAATATTCAGATTTATGTTGGCTGACTCATCTGAGTTCTTCCAAGGTATCAGGAGCACATATTGCAAGGTTCACCAATACATATTTAAGACCCTCAATAGGAGGGGATTATGGTCCTGCCCCTTTAGGGGAGTGTGGTGTCACTAGCTATGCTCCATTCTCCCAGTCCTAGTACTGAGCAAACATGTTATGCTCCATACTCTTCCCCTTGCATATTCATGTAGAGACAACCACAGTCTGGCCCATAATGTATAGTTTATAAATAACTTGGGGAGCCATCTGTTATTTAAATGGCACATCCTATAAGAAACCTTCTCTTAATAGCCATTCCTATTAGTCATCAGAGTAGAAAGAAACCTGATTTCCATATCTGACTGCCGAAGGAACTCGGTAGTTAAAGCAGAGGACTGAGTCAGGGTACTTAGGTTCTCTTCTGCTCGGTGTCCCAGTCTGGTTCGCTTTGTTTAACGCTTTGACCTCACTCCTGTCCCTGTTCTTTTATTAGTTGTCCCCCGTAATTTTTTGGTCTCCGGGTCCTGTGGACCCCCCCTTAGGCTGGGGGGGATCCTTTAGCAGTGGGCAGGCTTTGCCCGCCCACTTCCTGGATCCCAATAGGTCTTCCTTAAGCTTTGTAGGTCAGTCTAGCTCAGGGGTAGGCAGCCTTCGGCAGGCGAGCTGATTTTCAGTGGCACTCACGCTGCCCGGGTCCTGGCCACCGGTCCGGGGGGGCTCTGCATTTTAATTTAATTTTAAATGACGCTTCTTAAACATTTTAAAAACCTTATTTACTTTGTATACAACAATAGTTTAGTTATATATTATAGACTTATAGAAAGAGACCTTCTAAAAATGTTAAAATGTATTACTGGCACACGATACCTTAAATTAGATTGAATAAATGAAGACTCGGCACACCACTTCTGAAAGGTTGCTGAGCCCTGGTCTAGCTAGTCTGTGTTAGAAGATGTTTGCCAGTATACAAGTTCAAGTTCTGCTCTCACTAATGCTAGAGGAAAGCCACTAAAAATCAATGGAGCTGCCTCAAGTTTTCAGCAGCATAAAGAGGAGCAGGAGTTTAGCTAGCATAACACAAGCCAACCAACTACAGCAGCCCTGGTCAAGCCCAAGGGAAACTTAAATTGATTCTTTCCAGTATGAACTACCAATCATATTTTGTCTATTCACAAAAAATGAATAATCAGTGAAAACCTCAGACCTGGTCTACTCTCTGTCCTGTGTGGGTCACTGAACTTCCTAATACAGGAGAGCTTTGGTTGACTCACTAAATTTCTTCCTTCTTCCCTTTATCAGCTGCAGTCACTACTGAACTTAATCCCCAACCCAGACATAGCTGGCTATCTTCTCAGTTAGTAAAGGCATATCACATGCAGCTCAATACAGTGCACAAAGTAAATTCCAACCCTTAAGTCATGGGCTGGGGTGGGTGTGTGTCAGATAGTTAAGTGTGAAGCTTTGTACTACAGGATAAATGCCCTGTCTGATACATTAGTGTGGAACAGTGGTGACATCCAGTGGCCAGTTAGATTATTTACACTTAAAGTAAATAATAATAGAAACACTTATTTATTCAAAGTCATGTTGTCGGAGGATTCTATTCAGATCCAAATTCATTTCATAAAGTTATGAGTCCTAAATGCAATGAGGACTTCTCAGCTGGTCTCCCACAAAGCCTTCTACATAACCCTTTGTTAAAAGTCACCTTGCACTACTTTACACACCCCACACTCCTGTTAACTTTTCCTTTTTTAATTCTCTTTCAGAGGGAATCCATGTATACTAGAAGGCCCATATAAAGAGGTTCGCCTGCTGTTATGACATAGTGCTCAACTGTGACAAGCATACATCCAAGACAAAAGGGACATTATTTTCCTTTAATTTGTTTAGATTTATAACAACATCTTTAAAAAGCCCTAGTCCTCAGCTCTAGGCACCCTTGTGAACATTAAAAATGCAAGCAAATTAAAAATAAAGCCAGCAAGTACTTCCCATCCACAAGCCCAAAATAACTAGCCACAGTACAACTCAAGCCCAATAATTCTTCCCCATCTGAAAAACAATAGCCCCTTTCATCCCCCTCCCTCCAAAAGACTATTTCAGACCAAGGTCAGGCAAGTTCCAAAGGGGAAAGAAGCCAATGACAGCAGCTCCCTCTGTTTTCATACTCAGGGGTCAGACTCCAACTCAAGCACCTACACTGATTTCAGATGTGGTTTGGCAGCATGGCAGAGGGAGAAGGTGGTCTCTCAAACAGAGTTTACAAGCCAGTTACAATTCTCCAGGTCAAGATCAACACCTCACAATGAGAACTGACTGAAAAATGTGGAAAAACTCTAATGAAAAAAAGTGTTGGGTTTTTTTTGGGTGCAATTTGTGACTAAATTTTGACATTGAGAACTGTTGACCTCTTTATATACCAATACACAGCCAAAAAAATTAATTAAATTTCCCCCCAAAAAATTGAAAAGCTGTATTTAAAATACAGCAACTGGCTGCCAGTGCAGGTCCTGGAGCATTGGTATCCTATGCCTCTACCAAGAGGGGCTGCTTAATAGGCTGGCAGCTGCATTTCTACTTCATTTTCTGAGCTGATTTAAGGTGTAATGCCATGTGGACCACAATGCAATAGTCTATCTTGTCAAGAGCACATAGCAGCAGTCTAATCTCCTCAAATAATGGTGTATTGAGCAAAGACTAGTAACCATTTCTTGAAGAAAAGCCAACATCCCGTCCTCCCATAGGAGGGGTTCATGGTCTCCTAGCAATGGACCCCATTTCTTCACCAGCCAGGAAGGACACTGGTCCAAAGGACAAAACATAGGATAAAACACCTCAGATAGTATTGCCTAAACTCAGTCAAGAAGATTAAGACCTAACATTGTCCTCTTCAAATATCTGTTTGTGTCCCTTGACACAAACAGAATCTGTTCAGTTTTACCTACGAAACAATCTGAAATTTCATCGCAACAAAAGAGACTAATATCAACTACCAAGTCAAGGCATCTTAGATTAACCAAGCTGTTCACCACAAACAACAAATCCACCGATTGAGATTTTGTGGCTGCTAAAGGTAGAAGCAAAGAACCTCTTCTTTGCTACCCATCCAATGATGACATAGGAACTTCAAATCCATTACAATATGGATGAGATCAGCTTCAACCTGAGACTGTCACCATTACTCCGGCCAGCTTCCCTCATGCTTCATCCAGCACAGGTCATCTGTAAATCAAAGCATCATAAACGCAAGTACTTTGTGATATTACCCCATAAAATGAGTTTTCGGGCACTGCTACACTAACCTGCCTATTGGCCCCTTAATCTGTTCTTCCTGAGGTAGAAGTTCCCAGGGTTGCTAAAGAGGCAGTCTAAAGGACAGATATATAACCTCCTGATAAAGTAATGGACACAAGCAGTAATCGTTCTAAAACAAAGTATTATCTTTTCATTAAAGTAATAATCCCTAATACAGTGTATCCTAAAAATCCTAAACAATACACAAAATCCCTGAGACACCAATCTCTTATTGCAAGTTAAAGAGCACTTAAACTACAATAGCATATAGCTCAAACGATACTAAGCAAAGCAATTTGTTACAAGTGCCCAGTTTGCAACACATTACTAACAGCAGATCTTAAATTGTTTTAAAGTGTGCATGTGTGTTTTACCTGCTTAGGTACAACACACATGCACATCTCAAGCATGCACGTATTAAATACTATAAAAACTATCCTAAACTAATATTAAAGCTATAATTAAAAGAATATTAAGCTTACTCTGTAAATCCATTGCTGCTTTCTTTTAAAAATCAAATCACTGCTGCTGTTGTTCAGCTCCTGGTCAATCAGTTTTGCTCCACTCCAGCTTTCTTTTCTCTCTCTCGCTGCAGCAGTTTGTCTTTAGCTTCTCTTGCTGGCTTCCCAGCTCTTTCTACACAGTTTTCCTCTTCTCAGATCCAGTTTCTGGACTCCAAAAGTGCTGCTGGCAGCTGGCCTTATATACAATGTTGTAGCTCTTTCTTTATATAACTCACAAGTGCTGACTTTTGAAAGTACTGGGACAGGAGGAGGGGATGCTCAACCCTTGGCCCCACCCCCCACTCCACCCCTTCCCTCAAGGCCCCACCCATGCCCCACCTCTTCCCACCCAGTTCCATCCCCTCCCCCAGCACACCCCGTTCTGGCTCCTCCTCCCAGCCTCCTGCATACCGCAAAACAGCTGTTCGCTGGGAGGGAGGGAGAAGATGCTAACTGGAGGGGCCCACCTGTGGCTGGGAGGGACTGTGGGAGTAGGGGGGAGCTAATAGGGGGCTACCAGTGGGTACTCCAGCCCCAAAGCATCCACAGAATCAGTGCCTATGATATAGCTTCATATTCTTAGCTACAGTTATCTCACTCACATGTTCAGCCTTGACCATTACCTCAGAATTCTGATTGACAGCGCTGTACTTTAAAACCAGTTGTGACCAGTATGAGTGAGTTCTGACCCACTAGAGGCTTAACTGACTGACCTGTCTCTCACCCCTCCCTTTACTGCACATGCTCAGTAGTACTATACTATTGGCTATCAGGTCTTTGCCTGGGCATGATTTTGCACCTGCTCACCAGTTGCCAGTCTTCAACATGCTCATTGATGTCCTTTACTTCAGAGCTGCGATTCTGCCTAGCCACACCCACGTTCACTTGGCTCTTTGTCAGGGCACCTCTTTTTTTGGGGGGGGATCCTAAATTCTTACTGAGCATGCTCAGGATCTGCAGTGGCATCTCAGAGTGGAGTGCTTTGCTTATTCAGAATAGAGATCAGAAATACAAAATTGAGGCTAGAGGGTGCTTAAGGGCCACGCTTTCAATGGTTCAGGATAAAACTTTATGATAGCATCTTATCAAACCCTTGAAAGAGTGGTCTGTCACAGAAAGAATATCTTCCTTCAGACCTCCAGGTTCCATTAGCCTTTGAGAGAGCTCCAGCAAAACAGATTCCTGACTTGGGGTGTTCCCCAACCTCAGCACACAGAAGATAATGGTGGGTGCATGTTATTAGCTAATATACAAGTGTCTAGCCTCTAATCTAAACCCAAACACTGGATCATTGGTTCAGGAGCCAAATTACCCATAAGAGCCACAGTAGTGTGAATTCATTCTTACCATAGTTCAGGGGTGAGCAAACTTTTTGGACCAAGGGCCACATCTGTGTATGGAAATTGTATGGTGGGTCATGAATGCTCATGAAATTAGGGGTTGGGGTGTGAAAGGGGTGAAGGGCTCAGGGTGGGTCCAGAAATTAGGAATTCAGGGTATGGGAAGGGGCTCTGGACTGGAGCAGGAGGTTAGGGTACAGGGGGGGGTGAGGGCTCCAGCTGGGGATGCAGGCTCTGGGGTGGGGATGAAGGGTTGGGGGTGCAAGAAGGTGCTCTAGGCTGGGGCTCAGAGGTAAGGAGGAGGATCAGGACTAGGGTTGGGGCACAGGAGGGAGTCAGGAGTGCAGGCTCCAGGGGGCACTTACCTCAAGCAGCTCCCGGAAGCAGCAGCATGTCCGCTCTCTGGCTCCTATGTTGAGGCGCAGCCAGGCCGCTCTGTGCACTGCCCCATCTGCAGGTGCCACCCCTGCAGCTGCCATTGGCCGTGATTCCTGGCCAATGAGAGCTGCACGGGCAGCGTGCGTAGCCCCCCAGGCTGCCCCTACACATAGGAGCTGGAGGAGGGACATGCTGCTTTCAGGAGCCATGGCTTGGAGCGGGGCAAGCCCAGACCCTGCTCTCTGGCGGGAACTTAAGGGCCGGATTAAAACATTTGAATGGCTGGATGTGGCCCGTGGGCCATAGTTTGCCCACCCCTGCTATAGTACTATATATTCAGTATGATAGGGGAAATATTTCATTTTTATATATACGTATGTTATTCTCAAAGCAAAATGACTGACCAAGTATTATTATCTTATCAACTACAATTGGTTAATAACATAGTAAAAGCATCCTGACTGGTTAATAATTAAATCACACAATGTTTTAATATATGCTGCAGAGAGACACAATAAAGAACTGCTTGTGAGCCTCAGTCTGAGTATCACTGCACTAGATCAAGAGTGTGACTAGCCATGTGAGTTAAATCAGAAACCACCCAGGATAGTCTGTGTTTTTCATGGTAGCCATAAAAGCCTGAGCTAATTCTAAGGATTTGTCATCCACACAGATGTTAAAATCATTGAATATTGTCAGTGTCTCTAATGCCACCACGTAGGTAATATTATTGATCACACAGGACATTTGCAGTGAGGTGAGGGAATGAGTACATTAAAACTAGTCCCACCTTGACCTAGTCTTGGGACTCACACACAAGCTGAACTATATTTGATCTAGTTTTGCAGTAGAAAGTTTCCAGCATTTGAGGTTGCATGCAAACAGCACAACCACATCAGCTCCTCAGCAATATCCCTTAGCTTCATACTGCACTGACTATCCAGTTCTGATATGGACAGTAGGGGAGGATTCTGCAAGGCAGAGCAACAAAAAAAAACAACTCATCATCTTTAAAAGGAAACATACAACTTTGACATATATCTGCCAGGGCAACCACTAATAATATTTTCTAGTTTGAGGTTCTTGCTAATAACCAGATTGTGACAGAGTGTGAGTAGCCTATGGCTGATTCATCATTCTGTACTCTTGGGAAGTATCCCCACATGGGGTAAATTGACAAGGTAACAGTTTAAGTACTAAGTGATTAACTAATTAGCTGGGTGAGTCAGGTCCTCAGCTGGAAACAGTTAAAAGAGAGACAAGAAAAAACTGTAGGGAAGACAGAAGGCCCAAAGAATTCCAAGAGCAGAGCTTCCTCCACTCTCCCAAATATGCCTTGGTGGTAGGTAAAGGCTTGGGGGAAAGCCTTATGCTGTGAGGAACAAACAGTTGTAGAGCATGTAGTAAATACAGCACATGGCTTTGACCTTGTCATTGGGGTGGGTGAGGACTGTTTGCAGCAGGGTGAGGGAACCCCAGCCTGTGATCAAGGTTTTGTCAGCCTACACAGATTGACTTCACCTGGGAGAGCAGTGGTGACTGACCACTATCCTGCCCACCCCTACACCTTCCTTGCAGCATTTTCACTGTATAGTTCCATAAAAAGATAAAACCAAAACAATATGGATAAAGAAGGTGCAAATAAACTTAAATGCAGTCAGTGCAATCACTTAATTATGTGCCTCCCACCACACATCTCTGCTGTTTTTCCTCTCTATCAGCGTAGGATTTTATTCTTAATTAGTTCAAAATCTCTACTCCTAGCCTCCAGCCCCAATTACTCTAATCTGATTGCTCCTGTTTTCTTGTGCATTTGCTACCCCTTCAGTTTGACAGTGCCTTTGGTCTGCTACTCAAGTAAATCAAAGAATAAATGTAATAATATACAGGATGTGGGCTTGATTGCCAGGAACTGCCCACATAGAGTTGGCCAGCCCCTAGGGCAACAGAACATCATTCCCCTTACAACAGCCTTCCTTTGCTTTCTCTTTATAGGACCCCTCATTAGGGAGAAAGTGAGACTGCCTGTAGTGAATCAGGCTCCCCTAGAATCCAGCTGTCCCCTCTCAGGTCTCCTGAGGTGAGAGAGAAAAACTGCTGGATTCTAGTTTCCTCTGGTGTATTCCTCTTGAACAGTCTAAATCAGTGTTCCTTTCCATTATTAGAGACTGGAACAGGAGAAAGTTATGACCATCAGGGCTCTCTTTCTCTACTGACCATGATTTAGTTGATCAAAAAGCCTCTGGAAAGCCTAACAAAGATTCAGACTGCCAGGAAGCATCACCATCTTAAGCCTGACTCCATCACTGTGGGAGAAGAAACCGCAGGGAGCTCCTAGACATGCTTTGCATATGATCCGTGGACCACAGACTGAAAACCGCTGTTCTAGCATTTTCTTGTCTCTTGTTCTGAGGGCAGAACAGCTTTTCTTTCTGGTTACACCAGTGATTACATCCCAGAGTGTACTGATGTTATATTACCATCCCATGCAGCAGGTAGTGCAGCTTTGAGAGCCATTGCACAATATGAATTCCCCCAACACAGTGCCTGGAAACAAATTAAAGAAACACCTGTGCTAAATAATACTGGGCTAATCCACTATTAAAATTCATAAATTGTCCTCCAGCAGAGGTTTTCATTGTTTATAGGTGCTGAGCTGCCATAGTATCTTCAGTGAAGGAGATAATCTGAAGCCAAGGTGGCTTAATAAACAATTCCAGAAGGATTTTGCAGAGCCCATGTCTCAGACAAAGCTTGAATAAGCTGTTTACAACAAGGACCAAAGAATGGAAATTCTGGGAGATCCAGGCAAGGGGGCAATTCCCCCAGAAGAGTTTTGTGATTTTTTAGAATAGAATGATCAGGTACACAGAAGGATGAGAGAATAAACAGGTTTTAGAAAGGAAAATAATAGCACTGGATTCTGAAACTAAACACAGCAGGCAGGAAGATTCTGGATGGATGTTTAAAAAAAACTATCCCAGGATCATGCTATTTTCTAAAGCTGATATTCTTAAGCCCTCAGAAGGAAGTGTAACTGTTATCATTATTTCAAAATGTAGTGCCTGGTTTTAATGCAAGCATTAGCCATCCTCAGGACTTCGGCACATCACGAACTAGTTACCCTTCTGTTATGTAGGCAGAGGCCTAGGATTGTACAAAATGCCATTACTCATCCATTGGACACTGTTTTCTACAATCCTGGAAAGAAGAAGACTAGATCAGCTGATGGGGCACTATTATAGGAATTATTGGTGTTTCTATAAGAGAGTTTATAGCTGTGTGTGAGCACATGTACTCCATTGCCACCACATTCCAAATTGTTGTAAATCACTGACACCCCACGGAAAACTTTGAAAAATATTCCATTTAATAATAATTCCACATATACATCATCTATATTCCATATTGCCCATTCTTCTTCCTTTACTACTCAGGGCATCTGATTAAACTAGGATTTCTGTTTCTCAGGAGATCATCAGCTACTTATTCTTCACCTAAAACCCTAATCCTTTGTGATACAACAGTTACTTCAACATAAACCAGCTATGATGTGTCAAGAAGAGAATTAGGATTTCACATGAGAAACAGCATGAAATATTTATTCTTACCTTAATACTAAAACATGGGAAGAAAACAGTGGCTCAGGGGATAGGTAATTGGCTATTGAATCTTTTACCTTTGAATCAACTCTGCTCCAGGATGTTAGTGATCAAAGGTCGCTGCTATCCAATGGCTCTTTAGTAATCTTATGGGTAATGAGTTTGTCCATTTGTTAAGCCTGATCCACTCAATGAGAGTTAGGTCAGAGTTGGACCTCTAATGAGCAAAATAATGCATCACAATACGCATCCTCCCTAGAGAGGCCAAAGACTTATTGGGTATTAAAAGTAAACTGCTTTCTCAGTGCTAGATCTAGTCCGCTCCAGGTCAGGGTTGAGCCAGATCTTTGTAGGACAGCTTGCATTGCTGATGCCTGTGTTAAACCTGTTCTGTACACAGAGGAATCCAACCACCAATACTATCTTTTAGGGGCCTTCTGATAACATTACAGTCACAAAGGAAAAAAGGAAATATATATTGTGCAAGAAAAAATGTTTTTAATAATTTATGTGAGTCATCTGTACTGTACAAAAATTGATGCACACTGAAAGGATTGAATGATCACTCCCGGATATGCTATTTTTTAGTGGGAACTGAATGTTTCTTGGGATGTGTACTGTTAATTTGATAAATAAAACGTGTCCCTGGCTTTCTTACTAACCTGCTCTAACTGGGTATGTGGATGCTTCTAAAACAAACAAATTAACAAAAAGCATTTCAATTATCTTGCAGCCTTTGGCACTGAATGATTCACAGTGCATATGAATCTCACAGCTAAAACCTTTGACAGTGCAGCTTTCAGTGATCAAAATCAATGTGTTTCTCTCCCATTTGTGACTGCCTGATTAAAGCCTCTAAATATTTTCTGTCATTCACAGTGCACCTTCTGACCAAACCATTAGGTCACAAACAACTGACCTATAATTCCAAATCCATTCAACAGTACTGTCATTGCTGAGGAGTTCAACAATGTATACAAATCATTGATATTTCCTGGTTGTCTCCCTTTCAATCTCTTCTCAAAATCCCCATTTTCCACAGTCACTCCAACAGTATCCCACTATGTTGTGCTAAACTTTTCTACTAACCATAAAGCAATGAGAGGAAGAAAATAGACTATGATTAATTTAATGTAAAAAAAGGCAACTGCATAAGCACAGGCTACATGACATCAGTTTTTAAGTATAACACCTCACTGATTTCAGTAGGAATTCTGCTTAAAAACTGATGGCACAACACATTAATTTCAGTATAGAGTTCTGATTGAAAATCTATAATAATATAAGGCCCCTTGTTTTGTGTATTCCTCCCTCCTTTCTTCCCCTTGCCTGATGTAATCTCCCCTGCAATCAAAGTTAGCCTTTACTTAGGGCTTGGTCATGCAAGCCCTTATTTATAGGAATAGTCCGCTAAAGTCAATAGAATTACTCACATGAGTAAGGACAATTCAGATGAGTAAGAATCTGCTGGATGGAATCCTAAGGGGCCAATCCTGCAAATGTAGATGAATCACTTTGCTGATGTGAATGGTCTCATTCATTGATTTCAATTAGATTAGTCATATGAGTAAAATCACTCACATATATAAGTAATTGCAGGACTGAGCTCTAAGACTGTAAGCCCCTTGGGCAACCACCCTGTACTCATTCTTGCAAACTCTCATACATGTGCAAAGTTCCATTGACTGAATTACTACTCACATTAAGTAAGAACTGTTCATAAGAGTAAGGGTGCACACCATGCACACATAAGGGACAATACAAACTATTAGCTATCTATAATATATTATAAAAATATTTCATATTTTTAGACAACTGAAGCCTGCCATATAAAGACAGAGAGAGACTATGATTAAAAAATCTTTCTCAGCCCATTCAGAAAGGAATGATAAAAGGTGTAATTTTTTTCCTTTGTACCTCACCTTTAATGAGTATTTTGAGGGCTTAAAAATATGGTTTGTGATCAAATTGTAAAGAGTACCATTTTGATTATGCTGATCACTGTTTTTAATCTCTGGATATTTTCTCCTCTTTTGTACTATTCAATAGCTGTTTTCAGCTTCTGGTCTCAAACCAACAATGAGGGGAAATATTACTGTCAAGATCTAAAGATTATGCATCTGGGGTACATTGGAAATCTAGAACATGCGCTATTGAAATCAGCAAACCTTGTGATTTGTATAAAATGTACCAGTTTTTATAAGGAACAATAATAGATTAATTTATTTTCTATATTTTTCTGAATTTGCTTTGATATTTACTTTTCCACCCATACACTGAACAAACAGGCTTCTGAGCCCCCTCCCCCCCAGGTAAACGCTGGATTTAATAAGATGCATCAGGTATGTTTTCTGTCTCTGAAGGAAGTATCATTATCTCCATTTTGCAGATGAGGACACTGACTGAGGCAGGGAGAGATTGGAGCAGAACATGATGTCTGATTAACTTCAGTGAGGGTGTGAATCAGGCCCCAATTCTCTTGCCTCTTGACGCTATGCCTTTAGACACAAGCACTTCTCGTCTTGTTTTCTCTTCTTATCCTCTCTGTATCCTTCCCTGCTGTGAAAAACGCACGGTGAAAGTCCTGAGAGCACATGCATGCAACCTCCAGAATAGGTCCCGCTTACCTTAGACTAGGGCATTTTTGTTCAGCTGCAGATAGAGACGGAAGCTGCCGGCTCTGCCCTGAAAGGAAGCAAGCCCTCAGCAGCCAAACAGGACAAACAGAGGCTTTCAAGCTCCTTGTTCAAAACAAACACGTCTGGCAAAGGGTCTGGGACAGTGAGGGTTCTGCAGCATTAGGAGCCTTATCGTCCATGTAGGGGCACTGAGGAGTCTGGCTCCGCATCTAGGAGGGAAATCAGAACAGGCATTTGAAGAAACCGGAGTTAAACTCGAACCGAGGAGCTCTTGGAAAGTTCGTTTGTTCTCTGGATACTGGTAGCAGCCCGCAGCCCCTTCCCCCGCCCCTTTTTCTCTCCTCTCCTCGCCATCCTGTCCTCACACAAGCCTTTCACATCAGATCCTCGCCCGGGGTGTAGTTTGCAGAGGAAGGAGACGCGGTTACCGAGCTGCTGCTACAGGTGCAGGGGGATCCGGCAGGATGAGAGGCAGTGCTCTAGGTCCGACCGGGCGGTGACCCTCTGCGATGGGCACTGCTGGAGCGGGGGGCGCTATTGCTGGACAGATGCACAGCTTGGCTTTTACCCGCTCTCTGTCCAGGTGCCTGCGTGTGGCAGCCAGGGGAGACGGAGAGCAAAGACACAGGGATAATGGTGGTTTCTCTCTGCAGTTTAGTGACATGACTGTAACAAGTGCAATGGCTGGAGATTAAACAAGGGCGATCTATGGCAAACAAACCGCTCACAAGGCCCGATACCGATCTCATTAATCCCACTGTCCCTCTGATTGACAGCACGGTGCTTTGGTTACTCCGCGTTTACACCAATGGCAATGCAAGCAGAAGGTGTCCCAGGAGTGGTGAAGACCAGGGGAGCATGGATCTTGGAGCGTCCTAGGGGCGAAGAGGGGCTGGAGATAATGAGTCTCTTGCAAAAGAGAATCCTTGAGAAAAACAGAAAGTTAAAATGTTGATTTAAAATGTAAATAAATCAGAGTCAAGCTTAGAAATCTCCCTTACCTCTAGGTTGCTTCCTAAAGATGGATACAGATGAAGTCAATGCATTAGGGTGGAGGAGACAACGTGCAAGGCACTGGTATTTCAACAGAAACAGATCAATCCAGCCCCTACCTAGAATTGTCAGAGCCGCAGGGACAGTGCCGATGGGAGCTGCAGCTTTGAGTAATTAGGATTGTTTTCCCCACTACTCTATGTTGAAAGCTCGTAAGGTCAAAACAGCATTACTGCATAGGGGGGCTCATAAACTCGGCCTGAACAGCAAGAAGAATAAGCAAAACTATAAAGGCATAAATTCCCTTTTAACACACACCCCTCCCCACAACTAGGGTTGCCACCCCTCCAGGATTGCCTGGAGTCTCCGGGAATTAAAGATCAATCTTTCATTCGAGATTATGTCATGTGATGCAACCTCCAGGTATATGTCCCACCACAATTGGCAACCCTACACAGCACATTCACACACCTACCCCTCCGGGACAGCTGGCGGCTTGTAGAAAGGAAACGGATCTGATCTTCGGAGGGCGGGGGAGGAGTTTGGGGGAGCTGATGAGACTGGTCCCTGTAGCCCCCCTCCTCTGAACCTATAGATCCAGCCTTAACGTGTTGACCAGTTTAAAACTCCGGAGTTTTAAAGAAAGCAATTAACCGGGTTTTGTTCCATTTTTGCATGATTAAAAATCACTTAACCGATAAATTTTGCCGGAGAAGTAGCTGCCTTTCTTCTCAGCTTGTCTTAAAATAGGGGACATTAGCGTATGTTTAAAAAGCTTATGTTTAAAATGAAATGAACGCTTATTGGACTTCCAGAGACAATCGCTTCCACTCCCCTCTTCCACAAACGCAGCTGATCTATGGTTACATTTGTGTTTTACAAGGTCGGATCGATACAGGGATTAATTTGCATTTATAAATTCCTTTAGGAAACAATTTTCTGACAAGTAGCATTTTATTGATCCACAAATGCTTTAGCTATTAATAAAGCCAGAGGGGAAAATACAATATTTCAGCTATATCACTTTGCTCGTGCTTTTACAGAGCTATTTTCAGTGAAGCTCTGTATCTGTATAGAACCGAAGGACTAACTGAGATCTCGTCATGAAATCGTGACAGTCGAAATTGAATATAAAAGAGGGAAAAGTCCAGTTAAAAACTCACTCTAAAGGAAAAACAGAAATACATTGTACCCTTGAGAGGTTGCGATTTCCTTATATTTCATGAGGTCAGCATGCACTTTTTAGAGTCACGTTATCAGTAAGTAAGTTATGTTTCCACTTTGCTGAGCTAAGCCAATGAATGTCTGGAATCATTTGTATTGAGATGGTTCTTGGCAAAGTAAAGCTAGCTAGACAGTTAAGAGAGTAGCTAGAACTGCTTTATCTGGTCTTTTCTTTGTTCCGCTCCTGAGAGTCAACAATGTGATGTCCTAATGCTGAATGCTCACATTTTAATTGCATATGCTCTTCAACAGAAGACAAGAGAGAATATTTTTCAGAACAACAACTTGTTTTCCGTTACACTGTTGTTGCAACAAGTTGGTTCGGTTACACAATTATGTCTTTCCTCAAAGGAACTTCAGGCAATGAGTGCTAGCACAACTTTGTCTTTTAATTACTATTTTGTAAATTGTTCTTTTGGGTGTTTGAAGAGACCGGCGTCTCGGTACGAAGAGACTATATATATCGGTCTATTCCACCTGAATTCAGAGACACAGTGTTTTCCCCGCTAGGTGGCGGTACAAGGCAATAGCATAAATTTAACTTGAGTAGCCATAAAACGTGTTTTCCTTTTTCCCAGGCTGCTGTATTTCCCACGTTAAGAAAGAAAATAATCAAACCGGGCTTTTAAAAATTACAAATGCAGGTTGTAAACAATCGTTAAGAAATAAAAAGTTAACCTGAGACCGCAACAAAATATGAACATGCAATTCATTTAATATCGGTGCCGTATACATATATCAATGGGAAGTGCCCTGAATAATTTAGAACGGAATCTGACTGTAACGGTTACGAATTATGAAAATCAGTTCCGTTAAGAAAATATTGTGTATCTTTAGTTTTTCACCTTTATAATCCGAATAACTGTAACAATATGCACATAAAAATAGAAATGATTAAGGTAACCAGGGATGTTCCCGAATTGATATTGTAATAAATATAATAATTTGTATGTTATATAGAGTCTTTCCTTCAAGACTCTCAAAGCACTTTATGTAATCCAAACGTTGGTTAACTGGGATTCAGGGCTACACTCCTGCGAGGTGCAGATTATTTGACAGCTCTAGGTCCATGCAGATATTAAAAAAATACCGTTTGACACCCACATTGCAATTTTTCATCCCCAGATCTCAAAGCACTTTACAAACAAGGATGAGGGTCCTTATCCCCATTTTACAGATGGAGAAATCGAGGCACAGATAAATCGAGTGACTTGTCTAGGGTCATAAAGTGACTCGGTGGTAACTCTAGGTAGGTATAGCACCAAGTCACTTGTCTTCCATTCTTCTGCCCCCTTGTCACTGAACAACATCTATCTGTCTGTTTAGAATCTTGAACTGAACCCATCACCTTGTATCTGAGGGACACGCTATATGTACGAACTGTATAATATTCTGGCTGTATATCATCATCATTCTAGTAATAGCACCCTCCGCTCCACTCTAAACTCAGCTCTCATGAAGAGGATGTGTTTAAGCGGGAAACCAGAACAAATGAGAGTTTGCGGAGGGTTTCTTGCCTCCGTGATAACTATGTCAACAAATATAGCTAGGGCTTCACAAGCGACATAACTAGATCTGGCTAAAGTAGAATCTGACTAGGCTAAAATAACATCTGATTAGACTAGAATCTTGCTGGGCTAGGATCTAGCCGTGGATCTGACGGGGCTCAGATCTCACTGCTCCATCTTCCCCCTAGTTTGCCGTATTTATACATACTGCTGCAGTGTGAATACTAAAATGGCAACGCTCTGTTTTGTGTAAACCCCCCTGGAGGCTGGTTCCTCTTTGTATTTGTTCCCCCCCTCCCCGCACACACCCCTCCTTTTCAGCGCACGTGTCACATGTGAGCCGCCTCTTGTGTCCTGGGGTTCTATGGAACCCGAAGGGATACAATGTGATTGCGCACTTGATTGGCTGTTGCTAGGTGACGTCGCCTGCCCTCACGTGACTGGTGTTAAATGCCCGCCTGGCAGCTTCCACCGCGGCAGACAATCGTAAAGCTGCTAGGGAGCCAACGGAGCTGCCGCCGCCGCCCGGTGTCTGGGAGAGTGTGTGACCGGGCTAGGATGGTGACTCCTCCAGCAACAGAGTGGGACCTCCAGTGATCTCCTCCTCGGGGCTTCCAGCAGCAGCGTCTCTGCTCTCCCTGTACTTGTACTGACTGCAGAGGGGCTGAGGCGCCTTCCCCCCTCGCCCCCTGGTGCTGCGGCTGTCTCTCCCCCCCCCTTCTACATTTGGGGAGGGAGGATCAGGATGACTGGAGTCTTTGACAGTCTAGTCTCAGATATGCATTCAAACCAGATTACCTCCAACAGTTACCACCAGCATCACGAGCACAGCAGCCTGCACAAGTCCCAGGAGTCCCCCACCTTACCGGTGTCCACAGCCACCGACAGCAGCTACTACACCAACCAGCAGCAGCAGCAGCACGGAACAGGCGGCGGAGGAAGCGGGTCGCCCTATGCACAGATGGGCTCTTACCAGTATCACGCCAGCGGCATCAATACGGTCCCCTACTCCGCCAAAGCCGGCTACGACCTGGGTTACACTGCCACTTACAGCTCCTATGGACCCTATGGAACCAGGGCTTCCCCGGCTAACAATGAGTCTGGTAGGGCTAAGCCTCTGGGGGAAATAGTTTGGGGTCAGCTGGTGTCAAACAGAGCAGCTCCATTGCTTTAGACAGAGCTTGGCCTGTTTACACCAGACGAGGATTTGGTCCATTATTTTTAAAAGTGCCCCTCTCTCCCCCTCTCATTTTTAAGGCTATCAAGCGGCTCTGACTGCGGATCACTGGTTTGGCGGGGGATGGGAGCAAGACGTTAGCAGGGGGATGGACTGGCCACGTTTCTGCCGGTAATTCACGCAGGGCTCATGCCGTGCAAATGGCCCGGAATAGGATGCATGGGGAACAACGTCTTGCAAATCAGCTGCCTTGTGTTGATTCCAGGTTAACTTTTCCCTACAGCATGGCTGGTGAGTGATGGTGGTGATTGTTGTTGTTATTATAGCAGAGAAGGAAGAATGCGAGCCCGAGGTCAGGATAGTAAACGGGAAGCCAAAGAAAGTGCGGAAACCCAGGACGATCTATTCCAGCTTCCAGCTGGCCGCTCTACAGAGGCGTTTCCAGAAGACACAGTACCTGGCACTGCCCGAGCGAGCTGAACTGGCGGCATCCCTAGGCCTCACCCAGACGCAGGTAAGAGGCCCCGGCACTTTTCACCCTCAGGGTGGAACTCCTGGCCCTGTTGCATTCAGTGGGAGTTTTGCCATTGACTTCAACAGGACCAGAATTTTGCCCTTTACGCCTTGCACGCTGCGTCCTGGAGCACGGAGTCTGTGCCTTTTAGCGCTGGTTCAGAGGGGCACGTGGCATATTCCCTGCCGTGTCTCACCCTGTCTGGTCTGATTGTTTTTTCTGCCCGCTGTTAAACATCCAGTAACGGAGAACGCTGTTTGCAGTTCCCTAGTTTGCGCTCCCGAGATGATTAAATGGGCCGTGGCCCTGACCCCATTCGTGTCCGTGGGAGGGAGGCGCTGGGATTAACAAAACTCTCATTAGAGAAATGTTGTCTGCTCTCCGGCATACGGAGGAGTTGAAACTACTGATTTTGTCCTTCTTGCTCTCTTTATGGCCCGGTTCCCTGCCCCACTCCCACTCCCACTCCCCCCCTACTGCATGCTTTGCCTGGCCCAGCTGAGGATCATGGAGCAGGCACTCTGCTCATAATAACCTCTGGCTTCAGTGGCTTACCATTACCCTGCCAGCCCCCACACACCCAGCACCTCCCCAGCCCAGTTCTCACGCCTGTTTGTCCGTCTCCCTTCGGAAAGGTGAAGATTTGGTTCCAGAACCGCCGGTCCAAGTTCAAGAAGATGTGGAAAAGTGGCGAAATCCCCTCGGAGCAGCATCCTGGAGGCAGCGCCTCTCCCCCCTGCGCTTCGCCCCCGACCTCGGCCCCTACCTGGGACTTTGCTCCACACCAGCGCATGAGCAGCGGAGGAAGCTCCGCATCCAGCCCCAGCGGCGGAGCGGCCGCTTTCCTCGGTAATTACTCCTGGTATCATCAGGCGGCTAACTCCGCTTCTCACCTGCAAGCCGCCTCTCCTATCCTGCAGCAAGCGCAGCCCCATCATCATCACCACAGCGCGGCCATCAGTGCAGGGACGATTTTCTAACTCGGCAGAGACTGAGCAAACAAGCCCCGCTGAGCAGAGATCCAGGGGGATCAAACCCAACACACACCCGAGCGGACTGAGGTACAGACACTGGTGCTTTGATGAAGAATTTCTTCGGCATTCAACGCCTCCCTCTCCCTCTGGCACATTAAACAGGCGAATAACTCTTCGCTGCAGACTTTGCTTTGTTCTGACCCGGGTTCGGTTACCTCGGTGTGTCTCTCACCCAGTGTCTCTCTCTGTTCCAACTCGCAGACTAGTTCCTCGCTGCGGTTTATTTTTTCTCTTCCCGTGTAGTTCACAGCAAATAGAAAATAACGCCCCCCCCTTCCCTCCTCTCCTATTTTTCATCAAATCACCAGTGGATAACTTTTGTTAATTTTATTTTTTAAAAGTTTATAGGTGCCTTTGCGGATGACCTCATTTTGATGTTGAAAAAAGATAAATACTTTTTATATGTAGATTAAAAAAAAAACCTCCCGAGTTTAAATTATCTTTTTTAAATGGGTGCAGGACTATCGTTCCCGAGGAAATGTTTGTAAATAAAGCTGTCTGTGCAGATTTTTTCCTGTTTTCTTTGTATAAAAAAATTTCCATTGGATCAACCTGTATTTCATTTTTGGTTTTGTGACCAAAGTGTGGAAACTCCCAGCTCTCTGTGTAGGCGCCACACATTCCTGATTATTTTCACTGTTTGATACGTTTTCTCGTTGCTGTCAAAATAAGCTACTGATTTCCCCCTCACAGTCGTTGTTTTAACCTTAAAACAAAAAAAAGGTACTGTTGGTTATTTATTATGGACACAGAATACTCTTAATGTTGCTTTTACAATAAGAGATTATTTAAATAAATTATTGTTTTCACTGTACTTGGGCTGTATTTCCTTCGGGATCCAGACACACACACATTATAGACACCTATTTACACTAGCCCCTGCCTCTCTGCAAACTTACCTTGCACATCCGCGTTTTACAGCCTAGCCCTGGAGGAGGGGTCTCTATGCTTCTTACGTGGCTTTCTTTGCCCTTGTTACAACTGTTGCATTGAGTAATTGACCGTCCCCTCCTCCCCTCCCCCTTCGCTTCCCTTCCACAATAAAATCTCGCCCCTGCCAGTCGGCAGCAGCCATGAATCACTCAGCAAGCCCCTAGCAATGCCAGACTCCGCCCCTCCCCCAGCGCGCTGGCGCCACAGACATTTAGTCCGGGACTGTCTCCTGCCAACTTGCAGCTCCTCCGGGCCCCAGTGTGACACACGAGGAGGCGACACTGGTAACCGATTCCAGCCCTGACCAGTCACCGCTGGGCGCTGCTCCCCCAGCCCCAAGAAGCTTTTTAAATTCATTATTAACTGCCTAGTTCCAAAATCAAGGGCCCTGCAATGTCTTGGGGCTGGCTGCTCGGCGGAGCTGCTCTAGTTCTGTCTGCATGAGTGCTGCTCAGAGGAGGGGTGGGATCCTGCAGGTTACTGCGGTGCTAAAGCCCGGGCCAGTAGAGCTGTGTTGTGCCATGGTATCAGTGACCTCCATTCAAAGTAGGCCTAAATCCTGCTCCTCGCCAGCCAAGTGGGAGCTATACAGATTTCTAGATCAACATCAGCCCCTTCCAATCAGTGCATTGTGCGGGTTGGTTACATTTCAGGGGTAACCGATTCTTTCCCAAGCTACCAATAAAACAAAGGTTGTTTTTGTTTAAATTAAACCAACTAGGTAAGCCTTAATTTTGCTCAATTGCACCAGTGTCAATCTGGAGTAATTTCTATTGAACTCAATGGTGTTACTCGTTTTAAACCGGTCTAATTGACCCCCCCAGTTTGGCCCTAACTTGTCATCAGGAGCATTGTTTAGTTTCAACTTCTGGCTGCAGGACAGGCACAACTAATGGGTGTCACTTGACTTTACTGTTCAAGACCCCCCTATGTGTGGGTTGCCAACATCGCATGGGATTGTTTATAGCCCAAAGAGTGTTTTCATTTCACGGGAAAAATGGAAATGCTTCTACTGCCACCAGCTTTTGCAAAAGCTTTTATTTATAACAAAGCCTAACTGTGGGTCCTAACCATCTGCCAAAGTCCCTGGAAGCAGCCCCCCCGCTAACAAGATGAGTTAGTGTCAGTGCTAACATCTCATGCCTCCAGTGCGGCTCTTTGACACGTGCATTTTCGGGCAGAGAGCAGCTTTGTAAAATCATGCTAATATTTGATGTAGCCCCCAAAGTGCCGCAACATGAAAGAGCCTTTGGGCAGGATATGAAGCGATGCGCCGAAGAGGGCTGCCTGGAAGCGGGCTTGAGTCCAAACCCAAGGCGGCCTTGTTATCTGTTGAGCCTCTGTAGCTCTTACTGTTGTTGCTCAGCAAGTGGAGCCTTCGGCCCCAATTGGCGCAGGGACTAGAGGAGGGAACTGGCTGGTGCTGAGGCCTCTGCTGCAGACAAGATGATTAAGAGGCCTAAACCACAGCGCCTGGGGCAGGGAATGTGCAGCCCTAGTTGGAATCACGCAACAGGCCTTGGCATGAGAGCAGGGCGGGCGGGACAGGCGCTGGGGTGGGCTGGGTTGGCCCGTAGACACGACGGAGTCTCGGAGCCTGGCAGGGCAGATTGCTCCGGGGAGCCACGAACACTCACCCCGGATGAGACGGAGACAGGGAGGAGGGAGGGAAAAGAGGAGAGAGTGAGCTGAATGAGAGAGGAAAGGGGAGGAGGGACACGGCAAAGAAAGGGGGAGACAGGAGAAGAGCGGAGTGTGGGGGAAGGAGAGAAAGATGGGAGCCGAGGGGGAGAAAGAAAGAGACAGAGGAGAGAAAGGGAGCGGGAGAGCATGGGAGACAGAGAAGGGGGGGAGGAAGCGAGAGTCTCCATAGCCGCCCCAGGCAAAGCTCTTGGAAACATTTCTCACAAGTTGCAGCTCTCTCCAAGACACAGGGCCCTGTGATCCGGCCCCTAGCCGACATCCCCTCCCCCGGTGATGAACGGGCCTTCCAAATGTGCTGATGACAAATGGAAATGGGAAACAGTCAACTCCCCTGCATCCACCGGGAAACAACCCGACTTTATCAAACCCATACATCTTAATTGTAATCCCTTTCGACCTGCACCAGAGCAGTGTCAGAGGAGAGCCAGGCTTTGGCAGGTGCTGGGAAGGGCAATCTAGCTAACTACGAGCCTCTGCCTTAGCCACGGCATGGCCACAGGAGTTTCCCAACTTCTAGACAGGATTATTTGTGGCCGAGGTATACGTCTCATGTTTCGCTTGGAAGCAAACCGCTGAAATAAAACCAGGCTTGCGTGGAGCTCTGCGGGCACTTTGGAGGCGAAGGAAGAGTTTCAAAGACAAATACCCTGGAGATGGTGGGCATTGAACCTTCTTGGTTTCTTTGCACTTCAGCAAAGACCTAACAAAAAACAACCCCACTCCCCAAACTTTTCAGTGTGATCAGCAGAGACAGAAATGTGGGTTAGATCTGACGGCTTCCTCATTTCGCTCGGGCGGTAGGGTAAGAAACTGGAACTATCCGCCTGTGTGTAACCATTTCCGAGGCTCTTTAGTGAGGTTTTCAAGGGACACTTGAGCCGTGTTTGTACAGAAATGGAGGAGCCCTTTTACATTCTGCTTTTGCTTCCTAATGCCTGCTTTGAAATGCGCCGTGTGTGCAACACGCCAGGCGCCGCGAGTTCATTTAAAAGCAGTCCCACCTTTTGTATTTTGAGAAATAAAATACGTCTCTCTTTACACGGCCTTATTGCAGCCGCGGTCACCACATACAATACAGAGAGGGGCTTGCGCCACGAGGTGAAAAGTTCGCAAAGCATTTGCCCGCTCGCTACTCGCTTCGCCAACCTGCAACAGGCAGCCAGGGGCCAAGGCACGGGGTGGATTTACGCCTGAAACCAAGGAAGTCATGTTCTAAGTTGGTCTGTTGTGTAATGAAGTTCTGACAGCAGAGCAGCTAGGCAGAGAGTGCGCCCGCCGCACCCCGGCACCGTGCGGGGCTCCTGTCGCAGCGGCCAGCGCTAATAAGGTCTACGGCGCTGGAGATGGAGATTGTCCCGGCTTATTGGGTTCAAGCGCCCGCCACGATAGTGACACAGCAGAACAGCAGGATGTGGGGAGGTGGCAGGTTCCGATGCCTCGAGAAGCGGGACTTTCTGCATAATAGGGATGTACTTTGTCAGTGATTGCTACATTACACGATGCTACATTACGCCCTGGGGCTGTCAAAAATATATAGCCGTGTAAGCGTCCCACTGACAACCTGAGAAATGGGAAAACTAGACGATCGCGCCAGGAAGACAGACAGACTGACTTTTCCTGAGAATCCTTTTCATTTATTTGATTTCCGTGTAATCCAGATACCACCTGGACTGGCCGCTGCTGGGCATTTCCCAGTGTCTCATCTTTCAGGCCATTGCTTTGAATTCCCAAACCAGTTCCCCCCCGCCCTTCACTTGGGTGCTATTTATTTTTGCGCTGGGCTTGCTTTACACGAGCTCTAAACGCACGTAACATTAATTAGCGGGAAGGTGAAAATACATTGAGATACTTTGCATTCAGGCTCCTCTTTTATTATTGTTTCCCCATCTTCCTGTCTTATCCAAGCTAAGTGAGGTGCCCCCAGACCAACGAGCCCTGTCCAGCCTCGGTCATAGCTACATTTAGTTTAGGCTTTGCAAGGGGCCAGCAGCGTGAACACAGAACACTTCACATGCCCGGAGGAAGAGCTGCACTCTAGAGCCACGAAGCATTGCTGGGCACATCACATTTGCAGGCAGAATAAAGGGGGTGAGGTTGGGTGGGAGCTGATCTTGGGGTGGTTTCAAGGTTAGGCTCCAAAAGTTGTGCTGTGCAGGGGAAAGCGGGGCTGGAGATTTCAGTTCCCCCCAACACTCTCTTGCACCTTTAGCAGCAAGCGTGCTCGGATTTGCCTGAACTGTTCCTGTGACTTGCTGCTGGAGGGCTCCTCCCGCCGCGCCCTCTTTTCCTGTGGGGTGGAGGGGTGGCTGCCACCCTAGGGCTCCAGCAGTGGGTCAGAGCTGTGCAGCACGCTCGGATCTCCCTGCTGCATTGGCCCCGGGTGGGGAGGGGGATGGGGAGCCAAGCCAGAGAAAGAAGAAGGGTGGGAGGGAATCTGGTGTCATTAACTTCTCCAGCTCAGTTACCAGATTGAGTCCAGGGGGACTCAGCCCGGAATCCAACCTGAGCCAGGGGAATCATCTCCCTGGCAAATTTGCAGGGGGAGGCTGGTGAAATTTTGCCCTGGGTAGGCAATTTACTCATTTGCCCCTATTAAGAGAAAAGGCATGAGAAATTGAATTAAAGCAGCTCTGGCAAAGGAGTTACTTGAGGCATGAATGTCTTCCCTAACGCTGTAGCAATCATGTGGCATTAGACACTTCCGGAATCCTATAGCCAACTTGAAAAATCCCAGACCCCCTTTTTCCCTAATTTTTGCTCTGATCTGTAATTTTATCCACATTTGCACTAGTTTGAGCATTCTGGCTCTCCCATCTGAAAGCCTGCAATTACTATATAATTCTTCGCAATTTCACATGTCCTAATATGGACTGTAATTTTTGCGCAAGACAATTTCCTGCTATTTCAAGCATCAACATTGTCAAAGTTGTATGTACATAATAAATGGGAATATCAATGCATAGTTTTTAGCATAACATCTTGACTCCTCGATAATTATATCCGTTCGGAGCCTACGCAGAATTAGCCTGAATTGCATGGTAACTGCTGCTGCTTTAAAATTTTTAAAAATTACTCATAATTTTCCCAAAGATTACCAAGATCTCGAGTGCACAATGTCATCAGCGTAATGAAGAGTAAACATTTATGCTAATAATCTGCAATTTTTTTCATCAGCTATAAAGACAGAGGCTATATAGCAGAAAATTTCAGTCATATTCTGCAAGAGCGGAGCTGCAAAAAAGGCTCCTGCTCTCAGAGGCATCTTCATCTCTGGGGGATTTCAATCCACATTTGCACTCTCGGGATATTATTATTGTGCTTGGCTTCTTCTTTTTATTTTTTTTCTTCCTCTCCATCCTCTCTCTCACTCTTTTTCTCCTGTAACTTAGCAAAATGCCGCCTTCCATCCTTTGATTTGTTGTAAAGCACAGAATTGGGTCCAGATTAACTGAAATTGAAACTGAAGGTAAGGGTGGCAACACAGTTTCATTTTTCTGAAGGGTGGATGAATGCGCTGTGTCGATAAGTTTCCCAGCGCGGGGAGTAGGGGGGTGGGGGAGTGATTATATATGCACCAACTAATTCTTCCATCAAAACTTCTTGTCACTTGTGTCAGGATTATTAGAAGGGGGGGAAAACCTCGATGCTCGATATCTAAAGATTCATAGTGCAATGGGAAGGGGGGGCGGTAGAGGAATCTAGATGTTGTTGTTCATGGGGTCTCTGGTGGATGTGTACAGAATATACTGTGTTTGTGTAGCTGCTGGATTTCACTGTTTGCTTTGGAATAAATCAGAAATAACAAAACTGCAAACAAACGTGCAGCGGTGTGATGATCGCAGGCTCCTGACCTGTGCGATCAAATACGATATTTCCTCCCACCTGTTTTAATAAAGAGGATGGGATGCAGAGTGGGGAAATTTGTTAGGAGAGGGAACCTAACGCACAAAAGAGGAACCTGGTTGTATTGATTACCGTTTCTTCTTCTTGTTGGTGCTGAGCTGAACAGTTTCTTCTTTGATATGTTTTAGTTAATTTAGGGTGAATGTTCTGGTTCCGGTGATTTTTCGCAAACGTAAAAATTATTCACGGATTAATAAATATCGGGGGGGAGGTAAAGACAAATCAAACTTTTTCTCTGCTGTGAAACTTGTGAGGGAGCTGCAGGGAAGATAGCGGACTGTGGAAGGATATTTGATCTGGGCAAAATGTGGATTTATTTTTAACACGGGGGGAGACATTAGATGTATACTGATTTGGACTCTGATTTTTAAAACATTTCTAGATTCAGAGGCTGTGCTCTGCTCTGCAATTAGACTGACATACGTACAACAGCCATTCAGGGAGTTCTAGAAGACACGCCAGAGGATTTTTTTTTCTTTTTTTCTTTTTTGGTAGAAGATATTAAAGAGATATCTGTTTGGCAATTTTGCTAAGTCTGTCTTCATTACTTCGACATTGTGCATTTGCTAATTTGGAAGCCCCTTCCTATTGACAGTCTTGCTCCATACACCTGCAAGCAATTTGCAGAGCTCCAATATAGGAGAATTGCAGAGATGGCAGCTCGCACCTATTTTATTTTTTTTCCTTCCCTTTTCTCAATGCACAGCAAATTTGGCTTTCAGTGCGTTATCTCTTTTGTTAATGCAAAAAGATTCCCTGGGCGAAAAAATTGCTCATAATTACCAGAGAGATGGGGAAACTGCATTAGAATAAATAAACCTGAAATTACTGTAATTATGTTGTGTTTGATGGGCTCGGCTTGTAATCAAGAAGAGAATACAGTGAAATGATGCTGACCCTCTTGGGTTTGCAGCTGTACGCACACTTTGGGGTCTTTTTTAGCAGAAAAGAGTCATTTTGATCATCATTAAGCGGTGTGTAGCCTATTTCAGAAGTGTTTGAAAATGAGGGACACATTTTTTTCCGACAAGGAAAAAAAAATGTCCCAAAATTGCATTTTGCCATTTACAGACCCATCCATACGGTTGTGTTTGGAGGGTGACAATTGGTAAAGGTATAATATTCGAAATCAGTATTTAATCATTGTAATGAGGTATTGTTTCAATATAAGCACCTTTGGATTATTCATAGTTTAATTAATATCCTCATTATGAAAATCTTCGAATCAGATATTTGATGAACTACTTGTCAGCAACAAGGCAGAATTAATTAGGTCTGTATTGAGATTAACATTTTCAAATGTACAATTATAATAGACTCTAACTCAAGACCGCCTAGTTGAGAGAAAACTAATAATTTCTCTATTTGAACTGTTAGCAAGACGTTATTGAATTAGTAGAAGCTAATATATCTTAAAGTGTTCCAATATGCTTGACCACACCGTTTCTGTTCGGTCAAAGGCGTTTGGTCTCTGACTGCATTAGGCTGGGGAGTGTGAAATTTGCATTATTATCTGTAAATAATGTAGCTACTGATTCAGACAATTATTGTTCAGATAGGTGCTGTTAGTTGCTTAGTGCTCACATTTTAGCCGGTGGCATTGCAGGAAATACAGAGTGTTTCTCCAGTATTTCTCCAGGCAGAATCCTTCATTCCCTATGAACTCAAAATGCAGCGGATCTCCCTTATCTCTCCCCTTTAGTCTCCTGCTCCAATCCTATGTTTACCAGTAACTGCACCCCGTCCCTTATCTTTTGAACGTACATTAGACATGACCGCATCATTTGATCACTCATCACCAAGAATTGAAAAATGGGTGCGTGTCACAACAAAAATCGATACAATTTATCATTACCTTCCTTCACACAACCTCCCGGGAGGGATTCCCCCCAGTATGGAAACTGCATGCAGATCCCCACATTGCAATCGGAATAAAAAGCAGATGCAGCGGCTTCCTAGATCAAATCTACCATGTGACAATTCTGTTTTGATTTATAAAGCTTTAACCAAAATTACAGCTGTGGTCATCTGATCTTTGCAAAGCCACTTTCATAAGTTGTCATATCTAAACCCAATCCTCAGTTTTAATAACTCTTTAAATTATTAGATTACTTTAGTCAGAAAATTAAATTTTGCAAACAACTAGCTACTGTGAGCTACAGAACCATGTCACTGTCTCGAGCTCCTTTCCCACCACATCTCCATTGAGTTTCATTTGTGACAGGACACCCCTATTTTATATCTATTTGATAGCCTTATTAGCTTGCAAATTTCCTGCGGCGATTGTTTTGCTTAAGGTTGGGGGGTTTGAGGCCAAGCTGTATCCTTCAGAGCATCCCCGTGATTGCTGGCGGCTTGCTCAGAAACATGCTCCTTCATTTCCTGCCCTGACCAAGTGAGTTTTCAGGGACAGCAAATCTCCACCGGCCCACACAAGCTGCGTGTCAGAACTGCTCAGATCCAACACGGGGAGGAAGGGAAAAGCTCTTCTGCATAATAATCACTTGCCAAATCCTTGTCCCGGAGTCGTCGTCCCCCCGCACCACACACACACCAACCTGCCCCCGCCCCAGAAAAACGGTAAAACTGGCAAGGCGCATTGCAACTTCATTAACACGGGGAGACATTTTCGGAGCCTACAAAGCCTGTAGTGCATAATTTGCAGCGGGATAAACTCTGCTTGGGGTCTTTAAAGCTAGGCCTGTGCCCCGCTTTAGTAGGGCACCCAAAACCAGGCACCCGCTTGAACAAATGATCCAGCCTCCCGCGCCCACTCACACACCTGGGGGCTACAGGGAATATTTCCCTTTCTCCCCCGCTCAGCCTTTCTCCCTTCTAGCCGGGCAGCGGCAGCTCCCACGCCACCCCCACCTCCCCGGCAGCCCCTGGATTGGCCCAGAAGGGAGGCACCGGGTTCTAGAGCTGGAACTCTCTGTACCAGCTGATGTCCTGACGCTCCCAGCCTCGCCTTACAACGTGTCCGTCCAGTGAAAGGCGAAAACAAAGCCCCGGGCCGCTTGGGTGCCGGGCTCGCTTCGGGCGCAGCTCTCCCTCTGCTAGGCAGGCGCTCCGCTTTTGACGCCTGGTGTAAACACACGTTGTGTGGTTAGACAGCAGCGAGCACATTGGTCTCCCTTTAAAGCCCAGAGCGGGCTGCCACTCAAGGTGCTCGCTCGGACCCCAGCATCCAGCCCAGGCCCCTTTGAATTTGTCAGCCCCCTTTTTTTAACCTGAGCTCCACTTTAACTTTCTTGCCTCTAAAACGCGGCCTTTTCCTGCAGCACCTGCTGCTTCTTCTAACCATTTACTTAAAACCCACCATTGCTTCCCCCGCTCTTCAGCCTACGGGAAAAGATTGCGCCTAATCCAAGAGAGGCAGAAAGGGGAAGCCGGCAGCACTTCCGTTTGCAACGAACAGGACAAAGGATGCATCAAAACAGAGACAGGGGGACTATGGTGTAAGAGGGGGCAGAAATCAGTTAAAGAGGAGTTTCGGTCAGGAGAATTGGGAATAAACATGTAGCCAAAGCTGATGTTAGTAACATTCCCCACTGAGCTCTCGAGGCCTATTTTCTCCCTATCAAAACAACAACCACAACAAAACAACCAGTGACTGTTGGCGAGTTGCAATGAAGCGAAGATAAAACCCAAAGGAGTCCGCACGGTGTGATTTGTCTGTATCATCTCCCACAGACAAGCTCGTTTTGAAATCGAAAGGCCTGTGTGAAATGCCCGATGGGATTTTACATATGTATCACTTACATCATATTTATACACACACACACACACACACACACACACACTCTGTCTCTCTCTCTCACACACACACATTCCATCTGCGGAACACACCGAGCCACTTATTTAGATACCGATAGAGATCCATCAATGAGATCTCTTGATTTATTCGCCCGGTTAAAATCGCTCTCTGGAAAGTCTCCCACGTGGATTGATCTCCACGACGCTCAGATTTATAGAAGAGGCCGCAGGTCCCTTGGCCAAGGCCTAATTCCCAGGCTTGAAAGAGGCTTGCACTTTCCCTTGCTGAGGAAAGAGTGTGAAATCTCAGCTGATAGTGTATGTCAATGTCCCTTCAGATCGGATTGCAGTTTTCCCATCCCCAGTGCTCTTGAGTCTGATACAAACGCTGCAGGTGAGAAAATGCGCAGGCGATAAACAGCACACATGCAGCGGCTCTTTTTCCAAACCATAATTTTACTGTCTCAAAGAAACTTTATAACTTATGTACAAAGATTTGTGTTTTTCCCCAGATACAAAGCAATAAGTTAACATTCTCAATATAAAACTAAACTTTGACATATAGAACACTAAACACAACTGATCTCAGTTTATCACATCTTCCGAACTTCACAAGTCAAATGTCAAGATCTCAGGTCACAAAGCATCATGTTTTACAGCCACACAAAACGGAACGGAAAAAAGGCTAAATTTGTGCAACATGTTTACAGAACAATAATAATAATAATTAAGAATAAAATATGTACAGCGATCAGATCCTGCACTTCAGTAGCGCATGTAGACTTCAGATTGGTATTCTGTGGTAAAGCCTCGAGATTTCGTTTAAAGCTGAACTGTGTCACGTTAGAGCCAATTGGCATCTCTTCTTCCCTCCCATCTCTTTCCAACTGCTGAGTATAGGGAACTATTTTCTTCCTTTCCCTCTCTTTACATTACGTAAAGCGATCAACAGCTGCCGTGATTCCACTTCCATATTAAATAATGTGAATTTCTTTTCTTTGTTAAATAACACTAGAGATGTGAAAAATGCAGACCACTCGGAACAAACCTCTCCACACCAGCCAAGTATAAAAGTTATTGTAAAAGTTAAAAATCACATCCTTCTTTTTGCTGTTTTTGTTTTATTTTGTTTAAAGTAAACTGTGCGTTGAAACAGTGCCCTTTGCAAACCAGATAGTCCATGTGTTTCTAGCACTCTTACAGTGGTAATTTAAGTCAATAAATTAAATCCCCATCTCTCCCTTTAACAACAACAATAAAAATGTACACAGACGAGTCGTGAAGGGTACAGGAAAAATGCAAAGAAAAATATCTGGCTATAGTACAGGTTGTTTTCGCATTGCTGTTAAAGAGGAGTGGGGTAGTAAATAAATGACCTACATTTCATCAGCTAGACACAGACAGACAGACAGGACAGAGGAGAGCTTTTTTCCTCTACAAACATATTTTTCTGATTGTCCCACAAAGCTGAGGGTCGGATTTTCTCTCTGCTCCCAGGCTGTTCTCCGGATGATCTAATGGCTGCTCTGTCAGCTGTCAGCAGTTGGGAACCAGCCCCGCATCACATCTGTGCTTGTCTGCACCACGCTATGGTGCAGTGTTAATGGCTCTATGGGCAAGAGACCTCTTTCTCGATTGTTTGTTCTTTTTATTTCCCCCCTCTCTTTCTTTCCACTGTTTATTGATTGGATTTATTTATTTTTCTGGACCGATAGTGCTTGAAATGGGGAAACTGGTTTGTAATCACATCAGCTGAGGTTGCTGCATAGCTTCTTGGTGGGCTGAAGGGTACCACGATGTGTAGCTGGGTATGTAAGTGCCCGGGGTCCCCGTAGAGGTCTTACCCGATGACGAGGTGGTGTTCCACACTGGGGGGACTGGGGGCGAACTGGCCGAGAGCGCCCTGCCATTCGCCAGAGCGCTGCTTTCCAAAGCTGCCCCTCCCTGCTTCATTAGCTTCTTGAATTTAGATCGCTTGTTCTGGAACCAGATCTTCACCTGGAACACAATAAAGGCATTACGGAATGGGAAGAAGGGCAGGGGGAGACGGGCTGGTTCACAGGGCTTTGTGTAAAAGTCTGGAGACAATGTGCTCAGCACAGAGACTTGCCAGCGCCTCTATTGCAGAAGAATGGAAAGTTCTTAGCTAGCCCTGACTCCTAATCTCAATACGAAAAGTTTGACTGATACAAATAAACCCCTAATACCTGGCCAAAGGACCGAAATACACTCGCCTAGGACGGCCGGGATCAGGCTTTGAAATTTCCAATCAAACTGCCTTTTCATCAGGAAATCTTTTCACACTCTGACGGCATTTTGCTGTCAAAGCAAAGATGTAGGGATTAGCAGCGCCCATTTCCCCCTTTCCCCTCCCAGGAAATGGGTGCACGTGCGCTGCAACATACATTGGAGTTACAATTTAAACCTGGGTTTGGAAGGAACAGTAATACAATCAATAAACAAATCGTCCCTTTTGGAAATGAACTCGAGTCTCCTGGTCTCGGTCTCCTCCAAGCAGGCTGATTTCCAGGGTCTCCTTTCCCCTGCCTTTGCTAGCGGGGCGGGTGAAACCGTATTTTGTTTTGTTCGAACTCTTCTCCCGGAGCAGGCAACTTTGATTGATTGTTATTGCTCCAAACTAGCCTAGTGAGGTAACACTGAACCGACCCCACAGGGCCAGGCGCCCACAGCCGGCAAAACCTACCCTCAGCTATGGGAAACGTCGTGTCTCCCGTTTCAAAAATGCCGCGAGGATCAATTTAGAAACGCCGGGGCGAAGCATTTACAGTGAATACACAAATAAAAGCAGGCCGGAGGCTGGCGGGGAGGAAGAGGAGGGCGATGCTGGTAGATTTGGGGTGTGGAAGGCTGAGTTATTAGATCTATTGTTCCAGCAGTCCGGCCATGTCTGGCCCCAAAGCCCCCAGACAGAACCTGGGCACAGGCTTTCCACAAGCCGGACTAAGGCGGCTCGCGGTCCAGTGCAGGGCCGCTCGGTGCAAGGGAGGCAGAAGGGGGGAGAGAGGAAAAAGCGAAGCGATGAGACGGGCTGTGTGAAGGGGAGGAGGGAGCAGCGGCTGCTGTACCTGTGTCTGGGTGAGTCCCAGCGAGGCTGCGAGCTCGGCTCTCTCGGGCAGAGCCAAGTACTGAGTTTGCTGGAATCTCCTGTTCAAAGCCTGTAACTGCAAACTGGAATAAATAGTCCGGGGCTTGCGGATTTTTTTCCCTTTCCCATTAAAGCGAACTTCCCCTCCTTCTACCACAGTGCTTTTCTCCGAGTCGGCCCCTACAACCACAAACGATGCACAATAAATAGGAGTAACAACGGAAGCAGCATCAACAATAACAATAATGAGAAGGAAGAAAAGAAAAGTGAAGAACAAGTCGAGCTAACAAAGGCTCCAGGCGATTATGGCAGTCCAGGCTCCTTCCCAGAGAAAGTTTGCTATTTTTACAGGCTGCAGTTTAGGTTTAATTACCCTTAATTGCATACATTGTTTATAGCGCTACGCAATAAATAATTACGAAGACTAATACGTGCACATCTGGGTTGATTTTTTTCCAGCCGGGCATTGTGTGCTCTGTGTACTGATCCTCGCTGAGCCTCAGCCTTTTCTGACTAATTATTTTTATTTTATTTTTATAGATATATTTTGATACAAGCAACCTCCCTCCCTCCTTCCCCTCCTCCACTCCTCCCCCCTCCCCAAAGCCAAGTGCACCTACCTGTCTCCTCTAACCGGGTCTGAGTCAGGCTGGAGCTGTTGGGGTAGGATTGCACTGAACTGATGTAGGGGTTAGACGAGTGGCTGCTGACCGAGTTGACATAGGGGTAGCCCAGCGGTCTGGAGAAGGACGAAGCTGTGCTGTACGAGCTGTCAGGCTGAGAGTGGCCAGCTGAGTGTAAACAGTGCATGGAATAGTGTCCGTGGGACATGGGAGAAGGAGACATTTGCTGGCTGGGTGGCCCAAACTCCATAAAGACAGCCTTCCCTGAGACAGGGCTATTAAGACTCTCTGGCATGGTAGTCATGGTCATTTCTTGTCGCTTGGTCTGTGTGTGTGTTCTCTCTTCAGCGTGCCTTTTTGGGGTCTGTTGTGTTTCTCAGGACAGGAAAGAACGCAATTTAAGCGGAACAGGGCTTTTCACTTTCCATTCATAAGAAAATGGAGTTTGTCTCTTTGAAAAGTCTAAGCATGATGCCGTAGATCTACACAAACTCGCCTAAAAGCTTTGACTCAGCCAAGGCTATGAATATTCATGAGCTGGCGGAGCTGATTGGTCCGCCGTCTTGCATAATCGCTTTGGATTGGTCAAAGGCGCTTGGGGCTCGCCTGGACCCTAGTGAGTGAGACGAGCCGGACTTGGTGAGCTGAGAGTCCCCCGTCCCCTGTGTGTGATCATCTGGAACAGACAACGCCGGAGAACACAATGAAGGCGGCGAAAGAGAGACTTACAAGCCAGGGGCGGGCGGCCCAAAGTTACTCCAGGCGAGGAGCCTGCCAGGCAGGGGGCTTCACATCCTCCAGTGCACCCCCCCCCCAGAGCCCACTCCTCAGCCCGGACACCCTGTGATTCGCTGCGTCCAGACCCTATTAGTAAACAAGCGCGCGGAAGCGCCTCGTTCTGCTTTAGATGGAGAGAAACAGCAAAGGAGGCAGTCAGGCAATGAAGGAACGCAGGAGACACAGCGACTCCCCACAGATCTCTCCCTCCTCCCCCTTCCCTGGCACGAGGCCCTGAGGGTTATCACACCAACCTCTGCTGCTTTGCTCCTCAGGCAGGACAGTGCCGGTCCTTCCTGAAACACACGGGGTGACGAGGGCTCTGGGAAAGGTGGCCCTGCGTGTCTCCTCCCAGCAAGACTAGATCCAATGGATCTTCTTAAAGGCCTCGTGCCACCCACTGATTTCTACTTCAACATAAAGGAGCTAGTACCTATAGACAATTGTGTGGTCTAAGCTGCAATTAGCATACTATTGGTGTTAGTTTTTGTGTGTGTGTGTGTGTATATATATATATATATATATATATGAATGTATACACACATATAGTCGCATATCCATAGACACAGTGCATGCTTCTTTGCAATACACACACACACACACACACGCCTGCATTCTGTACCCACACACAAATATCACGAATATCCACCACACTGATTTATACCATCTCATAAATTATTGTTCAGTTTTTGCTATCACCTGAGCTGTACCTTTTCATTTTTTCCCCTCCCTAAAGTATCTAAATTGTGCATTGAAACCCAACCTGGGATGAAAACTTCCGTGTACGTGCGTGGTGACAAGGTGTGACTTTGGAGATCCTGCACAGAAAGCCTACGCTGAATCCCAAATTACTTTGTTAGATAATTAGAAAGTGTTGATAATTATTTCTTTCATAATTTAGTGGTGTGTGGCTGTAACAGGAAAATGATCTTGTGAAAGTTCACACGTGCAGATGTATTAGTTACTGATTCATTTGATTAAATGCTAGTCTCAAGTGCTCTGATCCACAGCTGAAGGCGGCCCCATTAGCATAACACTGATGTTTAATTTTCATACGCATAATTAGCCATATATTTAACACTAATAGCAACATGCAGCCTTTCAGCATTAAACAGCCTGGGATTTGATCTGGCCTGAGCTGAACTTTCTCGGTTACACCTAGATTGTCTAGGGTGCGCAGTTATCACAGAACCAAATCTATGTAATCAAGCACATTTTGGCAAAGGGAGCACACCAATAAAAATGAACATTCAAAACAAATCACATTGCTGATGTCGTTACAGATATTAGTGGAGGCTTCTCTTCCCTGAGCTCCTGCAGCTGCTGCTCACGATATTTCTCGCTCAGGGTATCTGATGGGGGCACAAATATGGCAGGAAGCGTAGCTGGGACTCAACTAACCCCCAAAATACAATCAGATACCTTTGCCGGCGTTTATTAGATGGGTAAACTCTTCAGGCAGTGGTGATGTTTGAAGCAACCAGCTAATGACCGTGCAAGCTGACAAGTCTAAGCCTCTCTGCTCTTTTTTGCTTTAGTGGCTCTGTCGGTTTTAATTGCCCATTTCCTAGCGCCTGTTTTATATCCTTTTTGGTTGCGATGCGTAAAGTTCATTTTCATAAAGTAGCTGCGGATTGGTGCTGGAAGAAGGGGCAATGGTCTATCCCCACATGGATTCCTTTGGCAATCAGCTCTCTCCCCCGTGCTCATCTTTTCAGCCCTGGCTATGTAAGTGATCATTCGAGGCGGGTTTGGGTTCTTGGACCGAGAGGGGATGGTGACCGTTAGCAGAGATCTAGGAGAGGTGTGATGAATAAGCAATAATTAAGTAATGTCTATAGTCAAACTGAAGGGAACTGGCTAGCCAGACTGAGTAATTTATTCCAGACAGCTGCAGATATGTCAACTATTAAGCAACAAGAGTGTGCAGTTGAGGATGTTCATTGCTAGATAAATGCCGTGCATGAGTGTCTTCACATCTGGAACATAGGAGGGATGGACTCCACTCTGTGTACATAGGCGTCAGATTCTGATCTCGGTTACGCCGGTGGACATTCGGAGTAATTCAATTGTCTTCACTATCTTTATTCCGGATCCACAGTGATGTAAGGGATCTTAATCTGTCCCCTTCTGTTCAACGTGCTCTACATAAATGAGCTCAGAATGTTTACATTGGGCTTTGATCGCTGCATGTCCCACAAGAGAGAAAAGCGCAGGCTGAAAATGCTTAGCTTTGTCTCCTCTCTATTTACGGGGTTTGGCGTTTTGTGTGTATAACACACACACACACAAGCTCCAACGGGTGTGTGTGCGTGTGTCTAAATCCTCTCTTAGTAAAAAAGACTGTTATGATTCTCAACCAGTACTGTGCTCGGTTTTACACCCTTTAGAAGTAGGGGACACAAAAGCCCACTGTAATTGTACACAACACCTGTTCCTAGATAGCCTGTCTATTTATTTGCGTGGTTCTGAACACGGACTAGAGATATGCTCTTCCATGCACAGACTCACAAATATTTACTTGTTTGGAAAATCACTGGGGAGAAGCGGGACAGCCCTAGCTAAAGTTGTGCCTGGGAGGGATGGTATCCAGCTGCATGGTGAAGCTTATCCTCAAGCTGAAAAAAGTTTGGTGCTAGCAAACCAAAGGGGAAAAAATAATTAAATCCTTCTAAGCCTCCTTCAGAATGTCTGCCTGAAACCTAGCCTGCGCGAAGTATTTTAAAAACGAGTTGGTTTCCCATACAGCCGAAACGTTTTTACTTTAGTAGTCACCTTTATAATTAGGATTATAAATGTGTACCCTAAATACCACCACCTCGGTATAATTGCTACCCAAACAGCTTGTTACCACAGCAGTTGGTAAAATCCTGCAGTCCTAATAAATTTATACTTGGGAAAACCTCAGAGTAAACAGAGACTAAAACAAGATGCTGGACTAATTGCTATCAATCCGATTACACTTGGAGGGGAGAAATCACTCTTTGGTTCAGCATTTTATCACATCGAAATGGTCTGTCTATCTCCCTATATTGTATTGTTCGTGTAGCTCACCCACAGAGCTATGCAGAACGCTGCTGCTCACCTTTATCACCAGACATTTCTGTAAATCGCTAATTGTGTTTTTGTCAAACTAAAGTCCATTGCCTGTCGCTTTTGAACAGCTCATCTGTGAGGCTGATATTACCATTCTCGATTAATAGTCCAGGCCAATACAAGTGACTGATTTCATATTTACAACCCAACTGTTGGTAAAGAATAAGAAATGAGATGAACAAACTGATCGAGTAATAATTGAAAGGACACATATAAAGGGGAAGTGGTACGGTATTTTATTGCTCCACCTTTCTACTTTAACATTTAAGGCCGATTCAACATCCCTGACGCACCCAGAACTCAGTGGGAATTTGGGGGGGATGTATTATTTTGATTTCGTTACTAAACTGTCGTTACTTTTTGTAGGGATTAAACCTTTCAACATGGTGAAATAGCAAAGCGTTTTTCTAAACACAAGCACTGGTAGCCCAACCTTCGTCTTGAGGAAACAAAATCTATTTCCCAAACACACTGTATTATGGATTCTACGTCTTCCTGGGATCAATGACTATTTAACTTCTGAGTATTGGTAAAGTTGTTTGATTCATCATTTATTGCACAGGTTTTAAGGGCCAGCTATCTTCCAAATTAAACTAAAGAACGCCTATGCAGTGCCTAAGATGTCACTTTGCATGCCTAAAAATATCCCTTTACAAGGCTCCAGGAGTAAGAATTGTGCTTTGCCAAAAACGCTGTAAGAAACGACCAGAGTTGACAGCTTTTTGTGTTCCAGAAAAAACAAACAGCAGAGTAAATCTAGTAGAATTCGGTTAACTTGACACCCTCCCGCATCAGTCAATACACTCTGGGCTGGTAAGAGTCTAACAGAAGCAGTTCGCAAAGAGAAGGCAAGTGCTGATGATAAAGAGTAAGTCATCAGTAACAAAAACTGACTGGAGTTGCCGTTGGGCTTGTGGCAGTTTTGAATGCCACTTTTCTATCTCTGACATTGCAGTGCCGGTGCTGGGGATCTGCAAGCGCAACAGCAGCACCCAGTGTATTTAAATACCAAATGAAAAACACTTACACATTCGGGCAGGGTGATTAGCAGCCACCTAATGGCAGCTCAAAACCTTAATCTTCAGGACAGGTCCGGCCTGAGATTTTAGCAATTCATCTTGAAGTTTTGCAGCTGGATTAATTATTAATAATCAATATTCATGGAATCAGAACAGTTGCAGTTTTTATTAAAAGTCCAAACTCCCCCAAATAAGCAACCACCTGAGGGGAAGCTGGGGTCATCTAACTAGGAGCCTCATGTCCCAAAGCCCACTTCTTAATTTTTGCTAAACGTTCAAAAATGCGGAATGAGTTTCTCATAACTGCAGCTGAGATCTTTAGAAAAACGAATGCTCAGTAGAACATGGGCAAGCTGGCTAATTCTACAGTGAGGGCGATGGTTGATCTAACACGGGAAAGACGCTTTTTAGCTCACCCGTAATCACTTTTTTCTTGGGCGGGGGGAAGCCAAGAGGGCAGAGGGCCTCTGGGCAGGACCGCAGGAGGAATACGATCTCTGGGTTTGATAGCACAAACGCCACATTTCGGAAATTAAGTATTTGAATGTATTTATTTAGTTTTCCTACTAGCGTAGATCACAAGCTTGGGAAATAGCAGTGTGCTAATCACAACGAAGGAAATTGTTCCATAGCTCTCCTCAGTTCAGATATACTAGGAAACTACCATTTCCCTCTGTCTTCTCAATTGCATTAACTAAGTATCATCCGATATGTGTTTGTCCAGTGTAAGCATCTGGAAGCAGGAGTACTAGCTTTGTGTATCTGTCCCCTTCCCCCCACCCTTCATAATTAAGAACCCAAACTCTTGCTTTTAGAGTGTGCACGGTAGCTTCAAGATTTACACAAATCAACTAGCTTTTATTAAATACTTATCAGGCAATAATTCGCAGTATGTGTCACTCACATTATGCCCTAAAAACTGTCCATTCCATTTCCTCTAAGGAGACACAGCACCCATTCCCCGTAAAAGTTCCAGAAACCTCATCTGGGCTGGTAAAGCTAATAGACAATCCAAGAGCACAGTAAGTTCAGCCACTTCTTGATCCATCCTTAAGATTCTTCCAATACTTCAGTAAGGATTTCTGCTCCTCCTGAGGTAATTACAATGGTATGCTCAAACTGGGCTGATCTGAAATACACATTTTGCAATTATTAGGGAGCAAAGGTGGCTAGCAGAGCCTATGAAACTTACCCATTCCTTCCGGCTGTCAGTGATCAATCCCACAGTTTAAAATATATAAGAAGTAAATTCAGGCACCTTTTATTGTCTACAGAAACTGCAGTCCATTTATCCTCTAGGGTCTTAAATTCAGGCGATCCTTCCATTATTATTGGCTCTGTAATGGAGGGGAAAAACGTTTTCTAAACTGGCCACAACACATCGTTATTCTAGTTCTGAAAAGAAAGGGGCCCCAAAGGTAGAGTTTTTAAATTGTATTGCTACACTAACATAAAAAACTAAAGAGGAGGAAGAGGAAACTCTGAGGTATGACGTTACTCATTTATTTTTTTTCGTGAAAGACTAAAGAAGGGCATTTTAATCAAGCTTTAATTAAGACCCCGTGGATAATAACCAAAGCACCAACCACTCTTAAAAACAGCAGATAGTTTTAAAATATTTGAATTTTTAAAAACAGGCTTAAAATGTTCATTAAATCAGCAAAACAACAATTTTCTTATTTCCCTCTAATTGCTGCGCCATTTAGGCACACAGTGAGAAGAGGGCTTTTTTTCCCCTTAAGCTTTCTATGATTGGTATTTAGCACATTCATCCTTCCATGGAAAGGATTCTGACTGGTTAGCTAGGATGTAATACATCAAAAACCACACAACAGCTCCTGTCATGAAGCAAATGACATAATAGTCACCAGATAGCTTGGTGTTAAAAACATTGCTTTGGTAACAGAATTAGACTGTACTATTTCTGCAAAGGCAGCTCCCAAATGTGCTGGATAAGTCTCTACACTACAAAAATATGGATCAAATCCGTTATTTAATAAGATTTTGTGGAGGATTTTCCTCTCCCAGATCTTATCACTTGGCAACTATTTCCACGAATTATTTCACAAATGAAAATTTAAAGGATGTTTTCAATCTGCTTCCCATGGGGTTAGCCTACCCGAAATCCCAAAATCTGAAGAGTAGATAGTCAAAGAAGAAAAGGTATGGATGTGGTTTTGAAAAAGAAAGCAAAAGAAAAACATTCACAGCAGTTACTAACCTATTGTAAACGCCATTCCCTCTTCCATTAACAAATCACTGTCATGATCTACAAAAGAAAACAAAAATGCTTTTATGGTGGGTGGGTTTTTTGTTTGTTTTTTAAATAAACATAACCAGCACTTGCTTTTAAAATCCCTTTTTTGTCCCGCAGGTACCATGTAAGGTAATTCCCTTTAAACATCCAAGGAAAGCGTTTACACTAATCTTCCCAAACTCAAACCAAAGAAAACCAGGTATAAGATCTGCACGATCACTCTATTAAGCATAGATGAAACTATTCTGAGTTCCAGCTCACTTCTAAGGGAATTACAGAATTTTAAAATTTAATCAGTTCACTAATTTGTTTGTTTTGCAATAAACGTTGCCAGTTTCGATCAGTTTATGACTATCCGTGAAGAAAACTAATCAAATAGGGACTGTATTCATATTGATCTTTAGTCTTTCCGGCTTTACACAAGTTATCTGTTGTTCCTGAAGAACAAAACTAACTATAACAAGGGAAAAGCCTGCAGGTAAAGTTGCATTTTGTCAGACAAAAAAGTTTAGACGATCCTTATTCTTGTAATGGAGGCTTTTTGTTGCAAAACAAAATCCAGACGTTAACAAATATTTTTGGCATAGGCTATGTCGTCATCTAGGAAGGTGTTTCAAACGTCTGCTTCAGAGGAGAGCACTACTCAGGCCCTGCCTTCTAGTTTGCCGTCTATTGTGATCTTAGATATTATTTAGACCTCTTCTAAACATGCTCCGGAAGTAACACCTTATGAGTGTCCTCCTAAGAGCCTCTGCTGCAAGGTGGGATACGGCCAACAAGGAACGCCTGGCAGAGGGGGAAATGGTTTACTCCTATTAAGAGATACTGAGCTGCTGAGCTTCCGCTCGGATCTTCTGGGAGGCTTCAAGTGGCCTTCGAAATAGTTTGCAAACTACATTTGAAGGCCTTGTAGAGCCTTATGTGTCTTCATTCTGGCCTGTCTCAGCGGCCCGAAGCATCTCTTGTCACCAGGTGTTAGAGGCCGCCAGCCATGTTGTGAGCCTGGCCCAGAGGTTGGCAGTGGGAGGACGGTGTGAAGACACAGCAAACACCCGGCCGAGGCTGAGCAGTCAGCGCTGATCACTAACTCCCCCCCACACCTCCAGCCCATAGGCAGCGCAGAGTCTGGGACCGATTCTGCTCCTGGCGAACTCAACGGCAAAACCATTGTCCTTTGATTCCAATGGGCGCAGGGACCTACCTGGCAGCGACGCCGGCCAGGCCAGTGGGAGCGCCCAGCAGGGCTGCCCGGGAGGGGGGGGGCTGTCCCAAGCCAGCGCTCAGGAGAACGTGGGCTACGGGCTGGGCCGTGCAGCCTAGAACTCACCGAAGGGGTACATGCTGCTACATCAGCTGTCAGCACTGGGAGGATGTAATGAAGCTTAACAGCAACAGTCAGCGGTTTGAAAGGGGGGAAGAGAAAGGCAAACAGAAAACAGTCATAGACCCTGCTGGGATATTGATGCAGCGGGGTTTTGTTTTTATTAATTTTAACTTTTCTCCCAAACAAGTAATCCCAGTGCCTTCAAATCGCACCAGCCTGGGAATCCGGCAGCAATCTCGTCAAGTAACTAATAAGGAGGGTGGCTGTATTCACAGGGAAGCAGAGCTACTGCTGGCTCAGGACTGGTAGATTGCAATGATCCCTGGGCAGGGGTCGGTTTTTGGAGCTGTGTTGAGTGTTTAAAATACATCAGTAAGATTCCTACGTAGCTTTCACAATGGACTTTCTTACCGTGATGCCAAACTTCAGGGTGTCCATGGAAGTAAGATCCTATTCCATGCCCAACAAAGTAGGGGCAGACTCGGAAATCATTCTGATGTGCTATGCGGCTTTAAGGGACACCAAACATAAAATAATATTAAAAAAGACAGAGAGAGACAAAGCCCATTTCCAATAGACATCAGACCCTCGCAAAGCCCGCGGTTCGGAATATGTAACGCTCACTAATCTATTATCCCCAAGATGTAGCAGTTACACTAGGATAATTCCAGGCACTTTCACAATAAATATTTGTAACGCAGTGTGGCTGGTGATAATCTCTTTGGAGTGTAACACAATGACACATTCACACCGTTAGTGGAGGCTCCTCCCAGCATTCTTTATATTGGAGGCAGAGTCCAGGTGCACTTATGCTCCGCCCACAATTCATAACTCCATCCACAATCGAAAAGTAGCCAGGCGTCTCTGGAATTATCAGCGGTAGAACAGGGAACCATAAGGCCAGGGCAATTGTCATCGTTAGGCTCCAGCTTTCTTATACCAATACACTGGAATCTGACAGCTCAGGGCTATTGGTTCCGACCATCGCTGTGGACTCTGAGCGCTTGGTCAGTTTATATTCCAGAGGGTTGTCTTGCCAAACAAGTGTGCTAGAATCGTATTTGTTGCAAATAAAACTTAAATCATATAGAAATCGAGGCAGGGCCACCAAATAAACGAGACTCCCGTCTACCACCAAGCAGCAGTCTGAACCCTACAGCAGATCTGGGAAATGCACACTGAGGCATTTGTTTGGACTCTACACACAGAGATTTACAAATATTTTTGCAAGCACAGATTTTTGCAGAGATAAAAGAAAAAGAGCAGGTCATATTTGGGGACTACCAGTCTGTGGCCCTTTAAAAAAATTACTAGTCTAGCAAATCCATGTAATGCTAATTAAACTTAGTCCACCTATTTCTAACATGTCCATAATCACAATATTGGGGCACCAGAACATCAGTAAGAGCTGAAAGAGGGCCAGATCACTCAGCTCCTCTCTATGCCTCTTTCTAATGTAGGCTTGTTCCCGGTGGTTGCCTTTCAGAAAAGACACTGCTAGGTTATTCTGCAGTCACTGTTATCTGTTTAGGGAAGGCCAGTGCAAAGTTTTACGTTGCATCCCAAAGATGAGGAATTTGGGATGAACCTGCTCTCGGGAGGCATACGGTTCTATAGCTAAGGGCCCTTCCTCAAGAATGCCCTACCCCAGTCCCCAAAAGTTTCAGCGTAGGGCTATAGATTTCCCTCTTCTCCCTATTTGCAGAGGGAGAGGGTCTTCTCAGGTAGCTGTGCTTTCAAAGCTTTAAAGATTAGAATCAGAACTTCAAGCAGAGTCTTTACAATCACCAGCCTGAGTTACTGGGAAAGTCAAATTACTATATGTATCAACATTATCTTAGACCTGCAAATAAGTCTTTATCTTATTAATTTGAGATTGGCCATGATGGCAGCTGTGCTCATCCATATCACTTCCATCCAATTTCTAAAACCAAACAGGAGTACTGTAAAGAATAAAGGATTAGTTTTACACTTAAAAAAATGCCACCTAAAATACTGAAAAGCTGAATTTGTTGGTTTCAAATCCAGTGGACCTGGTTGTTTCTGTCAATATGAAAGGTAAGTACTTAAACACACTGCTAAATGCTTTCCTACAGAAGCTGGGATATTCACACCTTTGTGCGTCACAGGCCAAGAATTTACTGTTGCTACAACTGAAGTAAGTGGTGTGATGCTGCTGTAAAACAAGCGTAACAGGGTGGAGAATCAGGTCAATGGTGGTTAATAATGTTGCAAAGCTCAGATCTAAAATGGTTTCTTGAACAGGTTCCATATGTTAGCTAGTACCTGCCTTCTAAGCTAACAAGCATGTTTGATAGTACTTCATTTGATTTCAAAGGGAAACAAGGTAAGATATCCCCAACTTCTTTAAGGCTCTCCTAATTCTTGGCAGAAATGGCTAGTAATGGTACAAGATCTTGAGCTCCATTCTGCTGGGATTTTTATCTCATGAAGTACACAATTTAAATAACATTAAAAAAATAATGTAAGTTAGAGATAGAAAAGCCCTATAAGATGCATCTCAGATATGACGACAGTAAAGGCCAAGGAGGAAGCAATGGATGTGGAGAGGAATTAGAAAATTACAGTTTATTCACTAACATATAAAGAACAAAATGTGAACTGGTGTGAGTTGTAGAAAACCAGAATTAGTGCAACACAAGCAGCACTTCATGTAAGGATGAAATATTCTTAAACAATTACCTTAGGGGAGAGGAGGAGTGGAAGACCATTCATGCAACATTTGACAAGCTTTTGTTCCACCTCTATTTTTCTTAAAGTATGTTGGCCAGTGCAAGAGCAATCCCATTCACCATTCAGTTTTGCCTGTGTCTCTCTTATACCATCCAAAGAGGTTGATAGACCCAGGGCCATTTTTTTCAGGCTTACAACTTTGCTGTAGGATTTCTTTTCAAAACTCTTCTATCATAGCAATACATAGTCTTCTTCTATCTAGGAGCTATGTCCTCTAAGTATCTTGGCATGGAAAGCTTCAGTGTGCACCATTTAACTAGCCACTGAGAATAATGTTCAACACTAAGAATTTAGAAGCAACAGCAGTTGCTTTGAGGCATCAAAAGCAGGAGCACCATGGCCATCATCATGAGAAGACAAGGTTGAGACAGTTTTCCTTCCTCATACAATGAAAGTAGTTCTTGTGCACTGTATTAATTCTGCCTCTTCCTTGCTCAAGAGCATGAAAACAACTCTATTAGCATCACTACTTATGCTATTACAGGCTGATCAAAATAGGGATCTTTGTGCTCATATGTATTTGACATCTGCACTGAAGTACTCAGCTGACCTTCCCTCTTCACCCATAAACAGTGCAGAGTACGGATGTTCTTTACATAAAATGTAATGTATCGTATGAACCTGCATTGCTGTACAGAACATCTGTGGAGAAAAAAGCTGTAGATATAAAACTCAGCCACTTTCAACCTGTTTCTAATATTTGCACTTACATATGGTAGCACCTCACATCCGAGAATTTTAGAAGACTACAAGTATTAACACCTGTGAGGAGAGATCTTCAGGGTCCTGTGTATTCCTCAGTTCCACCAATTCATGGAGTTATGGTCTTGCTAACAAATTGTGCTCCAAAATCCCCGCATTCATTTTTTTTTAAATTGCTTTTAGTCCTGATAGTGCAGAGATAACCTTGTAAATATGAACTGACTGTAAACTGATCCAGTGATGTCTTCCTGAGTCAGCAGAGAGCTTGAAACATCACTCAGAAAGATGCCCATCTCAGTCAGGGCCCTGTGGGCTCTGTGATGCTGGGGTTGTGGAATTTGGGATTCTTCTCCAAGATACCATGGAACTCAGCATTTTTGGCATGGAATCACCATTTGCTGCAGCCTGGGGCTCAATGTTTTGTTTTCTGGCTCCCTGCCCTACCAGGATTTGCCTGCACTAGCCTCACTCTCTCTCCAGCTTTCAGTCAGGCAGTGGAGGTAGCTGAACATATAACTGGTGAGCCAGGCTGCCCAAAGTATGTCCCTGGTGCTGAGGCTCTGGTTGCCAAGGAGATGAGCTGTACAATTCTCCCTTCCCTTGGGGCACACATGGGGGAAAAGGTCCTGAGTCTGGCTAGCAGGATAACATGGTGGAATGAGGGCTGGGGAGCAGAGCCAGGTTGCCTGGAGAGCACAGAGAAAAAACCCGTTCTTCAAAATAATCCCTGTTGAAAATAACCATTGACAAGTTTTACCTCAATGAGTATTTTCAGCTATGAGCCATAGCTGTGTTAGGGAGTGGGAAGGACAGGAGTGACAACACAGTAATTTAACATTGCAGCAGACTTTAGTCTGGTGGTTGCCATGGAATGTTATCCCAGTGTGCTGTAGAGTGCACAGGGCCCTGGGTATTATACCTGTTTTACAGATGGCAAAGAGAGGTTAAATATCTAAAGCAAGGTCACGCAACCAATCAGTAGCAGAACTGTAAGCAGAACTCAGGACTGCTCACTATGGGCCAGATCCTCCCGCCAAGATGCCAACATGGCAACCAACTGCACTCAGATATCACCCTTCCTATGAGTGGTGGGGGAAAGTGGGACATCAGCCACCACCAGAGCATCATCTTCCCACAGTCGCCCAAATTATGGACTGTCCTCTGTGAACAAAGGAATCCATACAGAAGGATGGGACAGTGGGCAAATACACATCATCCCTCCACAAACCCTACAGGCAAGCTGCAGAAAAGCTACATGCAACTAAAGGCAGGACAGGATTTTCTACAATGCTATCCCTTGATGCTGTAGAACCTCTCTCAAAGGTCTTCTAGGGACAGAGGTGCCTGAGGTCAGTCCCAGAGCCCTCCTACCAGGAAGCTGCAGAGCCGGCTCAGGGGCTCCAGTGCCTCCCTGATCCTGTGCCTCTAGCAGATCCCTTAATGTCCTGGGGGATCGAGGGATCTATGGCAAATCCCATTCCTTGCCAAAATGGGGAGAACTTGGCAGTTTCTTTCACCCTCTCTTGAAGGTTTTTCCACAGGAGGGCAGATCTGGCCCAATGCACTAAGCAATCACCAAAGAAACACAACTGAAACAATCCCATTGTAAGCATTTATAGTGGTACACTCTAGCTTTACTCCACGCTCTGGTGACACAAAGCAGCTGATAACTAGCCAGTTAAGACAGGTTAAGGCTGCTTCATAAAGCAGTTGGAGGCTACTGGTGAATCTGACCCTCTAACTGTAGATTCCAGTTTCCTTACAAAAAAATTAAAACTTAACTGAAATGGTGTAAAAGAGCAGCAACAACAACAAAAGACTACAATTACTAAATAGATCTGACCCACACTGATGAGGCAGAAAAACTGCTCTACAAACAGGGACAAGAATATCAAAGTATGAAAATAATTCTTGTTTAGGGAGTAATATGAAAGCATAATGCACCTTAGAATTAAAAAATAATCAAATTTTTCTTTACAATAGTATTTGTATGTATAACTGTGGCTCAATAATGTATTCAATAACTATGGTTATTGAATACATTACTGTTTTTTGCATGTTCTTAAAGAGACATCACTAGTTTAAATCATATTTGCTCATGAAGATAATATTTATTTTGAATGCTACAATATAACCTCATTTGGCAAATTACAAAATCCAACTACAAGCTTTTAACGGTATTTTTCTCTTAAGTAGTAATCTTAGATTGAGAGAATGCACAAGTTCAGGGATTCCCTTTAATGACAACAAATGTTGAAGTATAATTAGTAATATTTTTGAAAGCTAACAATTGTTTTTTGAAAGAAAGATACATTTTGGTTTCAAACTGGAACACAAATTACTGTATTTTTCTTACAATAGTGTTGAACTTTTATTTGAGGTTCTCTGTTTCTGAAAAGCAGACATGATGGATTGAAATAAAAGATAATTTATTGCAATGCTTACTTTCAAGTGTAGAGAGAAGCAGTGTAATTGTAATTTACAGTAGCTGTCAAGGAAAATCTATCACAGATGACATTAAAATGACTTATTTTGCCTGAGCCACTTATTGTTTAAATGTGCATAATCTGATAGAAACAGATTTTTTAAAATCTGCTTTATATTGTTCTAAATTAATATCAAAACATATACTTATGAGTTAAACATTTAAAAACCATTTATTAATACTTTCATCACTGCAATTTTTTCCTATGAGTTTGAAACTGGTTTATTTAACTATGCCACATTTACATTGTTTGGATCTATTTATTCACAACACTTTCACATATCTAAACTCACTACATAACAATTACACTGTATAAATGTATAAAAACTATAATTCAAACTACATTTAATCTTAAAAGAAAAGCGTCACAAAGGGTATAAGAAAATAGAACATGAGGGCCCAATCCTGCTCCCTCTGAAGTCGATGGGACCTTTGCCATCAATTTAACCGGAATCTTAGCAAAGGATTAGCAATTTGATAGGCAAAGGAAATTGATCCATTCATGTAATGTCTTTATCTGTAAGTTTCAGCTGATGACACTGAAGAGCTACTATATACTATATATTCAATTTAAAACACAGAATTTCTGAGCCACTGTAAAAAGAATATACTAAAGTATGCACGTCCATTCTGATCCTGTAATTACACCCACATCCAGCCCAAATAATCATATATTCTGCTTATTTCTGGTATGTATGATATGTTATGCAAATCTGCTTTATAGCAAAAGTTGGGATGAAAGGTGTCTAGACACATTTCCATTTTGATGGGTCTGAACACTTCTAGCTTTAGGTGTTTGCTTACAGGTATTTATATTATATATTTTTCCACTGAACTAAGATTTTTACTGCATACGTAAATGCAAAGTGACAAATATACAGAAAATGATGATTCAACACATCAGGACATTCCTTCATCAGAGTTAGTGTTACAGTAGTTTTAAACAAAACAGCACATTAAAATAGTCTGCACAATAAAATCTTTAAAAAAAAGTTCATGATCTGTTCTTTTGTACGCAGTTTTGAACAAGCACTAGTTCTGATTAATTTGCTTTTCAATGGAGCCTTTGCATACATATTTACACTCTGTGAGAAAACTGACCTCTGCATCAACACAGCGAAAAATCCAATGTCACTTTCAATTCTGCTTTTTTTTTTTTTTTTTTTTTAATATAGCTAGAATTAATGTAGTGAATCTGTAATGAAATGCATTATCTTGCATGGAGATTTATCAGATTTTCCAACTGAATGCCATGCTTTGCTAGCACTAGCTGGAGTTCACCTGCATGTTGGTGTGGCGGTGGCTCTTTTTTGTGAAGAGTTAAGTTGAACACAAAAAAAGGGAACAAAGGTCAGCACCCAGCCGCCACTTGAATGTGAGATTTTTCTTTTTATTCCCCTTGATGTATACTAGGCTCTGTGTTATTAGTCTTAATGATGGAAAATTGTAGTGTTGATACAAATCTTTTTTTCAAAGTAGTAGGCGGGAGCTCCATTTGTTAGTAAGTTTTTTTGTGACTAAAAGCCACGGACAGTACATTTATGTAGCAGTAAAAGGCCTAGATGCTCTTTCCATAGCAGAGCTAATTATTCCTACTGTGACCTTACTGATCTACCCTGTTCCTAGTACATCTCATCTGCACGCCTGTTCCTCTGTGTAGATGGTGTCAGAGAATATGAAAAACCCTATAATGAAACCATTTTCATGATGGAGAAAGGCTACTGGAGTTGCACTTGCTACAAAGAGGCTCAATTATATGAGTAATTGTGATAATTTTCTACATTCATAGCCTTCAATGGGGAAAAAAGAATGAGAGCCACAAAGGAAAATTACTTTAACAAGAAAGTACAGAGAGTAAAAATGGAAGAAGAGACAAAAAGGGGGAAAAAATAACCAGAAAAAAAAGTTTAAAAAATAGATCTGGAGGGAGGAATAGCAAGACAGTGAGAACAACAGAAATGCTCAAAAAGCCTATGTGCAGCTGTGTTGCACAATTAAATTGAATTTTTTTCTGCAGTTGATGAATGTGACTACTGCAAATGTGCCTCTGTAGTTAGCTATCATTTGTTGTTCCGTGACAGGAAAAGGATAATTACCTCTCAGAGAGAATCAAAGGCTGACATGCCCTTTAGACACAGCCATGAATGCAGAGCTCGATAGAATGCTTGAATAAGAATCTAGTGTTCTGTGCCCCCTTCTACTCAAGAATAAATTTTGTTAAAATGCAAGAGCACCACCAGTAAATCTGTTGAACCCTAGGTGTTCAAAAATATGAGGTGCCTCTATCGACTCATCCCATTTGCAAAAATAAAACTACATTTTGAATTCACTTCTATTATATTCATGGACAGTAAGATAGTGAGATATGCATTAAATTTCTTTTCCCAGTAGGGGTCTGATTCAACATTTCCTATGAAAGAACAGAAAGACACTATCCTTTTTCCCCAGGCTAGTTAGCCTATAATTTAAAACTGTCAAAAACACAATTTTGTACAAAGTCTTCAATAAAAGCTTCTCAGATATAACCCAAAGAGGTTTTACTAAAGTTTGATTCAGACTCTGTTACAATATTTTTAAAGCTATAAATACATCTAACTGATATTTTGCCGCTCTCTTTTTTTCCCCTTAAAGTATTTGAAGATTTACAAAGAAAAAAAGGCAGCATCTTTTCTAAGTGACTAAGCCTTGCAGCTTTTAAGCAATCAGAATGCATGCAATAGTTTGTCATATCCATTAATATTCACAAAAGTACCAGTGAGGTACCTGTTAAGGAAAATGTATATGACGTGTCTATTTAAAAAAAATAATATTTGTAAACATAAATTAATCAAAGAACTAGATACATGCAGGAAATGATGACACATTTTAATTCAAGCCAACAAGAACAAAAGCAACGATTACTTTTATAAAAAAGAACAAATGCAAAATAGGAAAACCTCTTCAAGTGGGTGCTCTTTCCTTTGATATTTGTGTGCACTCTGGTTTGAAAGGTAAGAATTTCCTGAGCTAAATATTTTTATACTTTTTTAGCAAAGCGACTTATTGATGTTGACTAATTCCTTTATAACATTATTTTCTATACAACAAAAAGAATGTGGGTTTTTAATCTTCTTACAGTGATTCTATTGAAGATGTGATGTTTCAGGTAAAAATAATAAAAAAAGTGGATGGAAAACACTACAAATCACACCTCTTAATCTAAAACCACAGCAGTCTGATAAACATCTTTGAGTCTTTCTACAGGTATCTTTGCTGACCCCAGTGTAATTCACTTTTTAAAATCTTTCTTATCCAAGGAACAACATTATAGCCTGGCAGTTCACATACTGATATCAGACTGAAATGATGGTTCTGAATCATAAAACATGTCATCAGCTTTATACCAAACCACCAATAACCTTTGTCCCACTTGCCAGCCCTCCCTTTACTTGTCAGTATAAGGCTTACCTGATTGTGTTTCCAATTACAGAGAAGGGAGCCCCTGGTCTGCAAGCTGCAATTGCTTCATCTCTACATTTCCTGGCAACCTCCACTAACTTTTGACCAGATTTATCCACATTGCCCACCAAAAATGTTTCAGAAGTGTCACCATGGTAGCCATTGCAATATACCTAAACATATGTAGAAATGTAAAGACATTTTCTTGTTTTACATTCAGAAACAGATCTCCTGTTAGTTACATTCATCCTATCTATTTTAACAGACAGGTTTTCTTTTAGGTTGCCTTCAAGCTCAATTTGTAAAAATAAGGTAGAGGAAATAAAAGATTAGAAATTAGACCAAAAATGCAACTTTGAGGTACAATTGTAATGACAAATTATATGTAAAACCCTTCAGTTTTATGTCTAGGACTGAACATTTGAAAAAATACTGGAAATGCAAAAATGGAAGGTTCTAAGAACCCCAAATACACAAACGATTACATTCATTTAATCTACAGGAAGTTAGGGCTTGTCTTCACTACCGGGGTAAGTCGAACTAAGTTTTACTACTCCAGCTACATGAATAATGTAGCGGTAGTCGACGTAGCTTAGGTCAATTTACCACGGTGTCTTCACTGCGCTGCGTCAAGTGGAGATGCTCTCCCATCAACTTACCTTAATCTTCTCAGGGAGCTGGAATACCTGGGTTGACCAGAGAGCGCTCTACTGTCAATTTAGCGGATCTTTACTAGACCCGCTAAATCGACCTCTGCTGCATTGATTGCAGCAGCATGATCTCCCTGTAGTGAAGACCAGCCCTTAGAGTAATTGACTTTTATGTCAAAGATGTGCAAGAGGTAGGAGTGGGTCTGAGGAAGATGAAATCCACTTACCAAAACAGGACCAGGGCGCAAGGGTGCAGCGCAGCCCTCTCAGAGATACTACACCACCCTATGGGCTGGGATAGTAGCTGCTGCAGCTGCCTGTCCATGCCACCTGCCTGTATAGTGTATGTTGGTGCCACTGGATTGACATGATTGTAGATCCCATGGTTTCTCTGACCTCAATACCTTCCTACACACTGGCTTAGGCAGTGCAGACCCTATTCACGGCATACAGGGGGTGCTGAGGCTGTCCCTACACCTGGTGTTAGTGGCTGGGAAGGCCTTTTATTGGCTCCTTACACCACAGTGAATATCACCCAAATTGAATTTTAAAATATACATTTCACAGCCTGATTAGAAATCCAAACTACTACAAAGATATAATATGTGTAAACTAACAAAGCTATGAAAAGCTTAGGTCAAATTCATTGTTAGTATAACCCAGTACAGTGTCACTGATGTTGTGCGCATTTCACTTCATTACTTTTTAAATTCCAGATTCAAACTGTAACATTGCATTAGCATAGGTTTTTGCATTTCATTTCCAGGGTTTAATTAAAAAAAAGAAAAAAACGTAGCTCTGGCACTATGAAGTTGCACACAACAGAAATGCAGCATTCTGTTAGATACACAAAACCTCTACCTTTTTGATTATGCAATTATGCAACTGTTCTTCAGCAGCAACGTAGATTTTGAACTACAGCACCCTATAGATTTCTCTACAAACACAGGAAAACCCCGCTCTTTTACTGTGAAGTCTTATAATGTGGCATTAAAAAGGGTTTTGCAGCTCCACAGTACTTCAGGCAATAATGTAACCAAAAGACTATTAAAATTTTTCCTATGCATGTATAAAGGACAATTTTAATTGCATACAACTTTGGTGTTATAAAATATCTTTTTCTCAAATTTAGTAGGCAACTCCTCTTCAGAGACTAACACACTTCAGTGCTTAAAGTTCTGCTACTTGTGAGCTATTTGTGAAAGAAGATTTGTGACTCTTTTTTTAATGGCCAAGTATTCTTTGCCCACTCCCAAACTCAAAAAATGACTAATGATATTTTTCTCACACTTTTCTACAAAAAATATTATACTCAAGTTGAGACTTTAAACATTTTTTAGATATACTTATGAGTGAGTGGTAACAGGGTTATAATGAAAGTTGAATTTCAACAAAAAGGCCCCATCCTGCTCTCACTAGCTCCAATGAGAGTGGACTCAAGCCCTTAGTTATACACCTTTTTCTGCCAGTTAAGAACATCACTGCAGCTTTTCATTATGTTGTTATATGTTATAGGACAGTTTTTGTTCTAGCAGGTTCACTTTTAATCGGACCAGATCATTTTTAGTAGAACAACTCTCAATCTATCAGACACCAAACTGTAAAAAATCTGACCGTTACCATGTCAGAAAAATGAGCACAATTGTAATAGAACATGGGGGGTTGATCCTGCAAGCTCTGCATGACTTTAATAAAAACTGCATGCACTGAGGGCTTGGAGGACTGGCATCTAAATTAATGAAGCAGGACTCATCTAATACTATCAAAACAATTTCTTAAATACAATTAGGGTTTACTACAACCCACTTATCACAATTACATATTTTTGACATTAATAAATTACAATAACATAAAGTAAGATATGCTAGTTCTATAACAGCCAGTGCTAGAACTAAGATGTAGGACATGATACTTGATAATGGATGGTTGAGAGCTGTAGTATGTTGGTGAAGCACAATGTTTTTGTTTCTAGACTTCTTTTGAAATTTTAAAGGCAACATGATTTAAGTCAATAAAATGCCTTTATATTTCATCTATGAAATTTCACAAACCCACTTGTATAAAATACATTTAATTTTTTATTCCTAGATAATTTGCACTCACTGTGAAGTATTTACATTTGATAGCTGGCAGATTATTATGTAATCATTTTATAGATCCTGTACACATCCATAAACAAATTATTGTAGAAGAGCTGAGGGGTGAAAAAATTGTCTACTGTAACTGTACTGTTATGTCCATAATAATTGTTTCCATCTGTGAAATGTCCCAGTTTTTCTCATTAAAAATAAACTAATAGGTCAATTATAAACACTACAAAGCAATATTTTTTCCTCAGACATATTGGAAATGAACAATTACCAAACACAATGTTTATATATATCTATATATCTATATATAGATATAGATATCACTGAAAATATAGATACACACACACACACACACACACACACACACACAAAGATAGGAAGTCAAAGACTCATGTGCTCTGTTCCCACAACTGTCATATTCTTGGATACTTGCAAGATTTATTTTATTTTATGAGGTTAAACAGAAGAAAAACTCAATGTATTTTAAAAAATACCCCTCTTATGTAATCAAATGTTATCTGAAAAGAAGAGTAGAGAAAGCAAAGAAAAACAGATATAAAAATGCTTAGAACAGTCACTGTGGAAAATACCCGTATGAATGTGTATTTTGTTATTAATCTAAGGAGTCAATGTTATCTTTGGGGGCAATAAAAAAAAAGTAAAATTAACTTTAAACCAGATTTGATTTAAAGAAAGAAGAGGCCAGATTCTCTCAGCTGCTGTAAATGGACATAGTTCCACTAAAGTCAGTGAAGCCACACCAAATCAAACCAGTCAAGGATTAGGGCCAAAAATATATTTGGAAGGATACAGATCATTCTATGTAAATCAAATAGAACAAATATCTACACCTAGAAAGTGCAGAGTAAGGTGGAATGCAGTAAAATAAGTTAAAAAACCCAGTACAGGATCATGAGTGAATGATATAATGAGGTAAAAGTTCAAGTTGACTAAATAAAATGTAAAGAACTATCTAAAAAGCTTTAAATGAGAGGCCAGCGTTATGGCACTTTAGAGCTGCTCCCACTTATGCCAGAGGTGAATTTGGCCCATGATAAGCAATATCAAACTATCGGTACATATAAATGTATCAGGAAATTCTTTAATGGTTAAAAAACTTTCCCTTACAAAACGTAACTTTATTCTATACCATTTATTATTGTAAACTAATGTTTAGAATTCAGGAATACATTTGTGTATACACTGGAAACAAATTGCTAAAGCTTTGGGGAAACTTACCGCAGGGGGACAAAAATAAGAACCACAAAGCATGATTAATCCCCATTTCAATAAATGAAAATACCAAAAAGCATCACAATTAGGTTTTCTGTTTCCGTATTTTCTTCCAATGCTAATTTGGTCAGCCTTTATTTAAATGGTATAAGTGACCATTCTGTGAAAATGTTAAGTCAACGGTTATATCACACTATCTGTTTGTGAGTAAAGGGTTCAAGGCTCTTATACCAGAAATGGAACACAACACTACCTTCAGAGATTTTAATAAATGTAGGGAACACTGCTAGCAAAAGAGTTGCTGTCCAAATAGACTGACATACACAGGCCAATGTAGCCTCTAATGACAGAGTAAGATAATGACAGGCCCCACTCAAAATCAGCAGGAAGAGGAAGATCAATCTTGGCAGAGTGAAGGAAAAATGCTGGCTTTCTTCATGTTAGCTCATCTCATACATATCTGTCTTCAGCTGCTGCCCAGTACTGTGGTGCTCTGCATTAACTACACAGTGGATCAATAACAATTACACCTTCTCAAAAACATGACACATAGCAGGATTGGGTTGACATTTCACTTAGGCCAACATTGATCTCAGTGCATCTGATTCCAGCCCTAAATTCAAGTCAGGCCTGGGTCTAGTTGGAATAAACACAGAGTTAAAAACAAAAAAGGAAACCAGCTGCTTGTGCCTTGGCTTAGAAATAAACAGCACATCCATCTGTGCATTCCACATTTTCAATCTACTGCTCTTCCTGTTGCTACTAGCAATTGTAAAGTTGATCAAAGACTATTTTTTATATGAATTACTCACTGTGACATCAATGTTGATAATATCTCCATCCTGAAGAGGTCGACTGAAACATAAACAGACAAAAAAAAAATAATGGTGACAGACAGTTCTCAACAAAGGGAATATAAGAACAAACACCTAATGACACACACATACAAATCTGGGGGTGGAGAGGGGAGAAGATATTTTTTGGTGGAGGAGGAGGGAGACAAATGGAATAACCTTTTCTAATCTTCAGCTCTTGCTACTTAAATAACAAGTGCAGATGAATATAATGTAATGACAAACAACTGACAGAAAACATTATCAGTGTCTGAAAATCTACCACCATACTTACTCTGATTTATAGTGAACTGATTTTACTTTGTGAGCAGCCTAGTGTATTGCCAATAATAAAAATTTACATCAATTCAAATGTCTTCAATTCCTTAAACTACATGTATTTTGCTGAAAAATTAGAAGTATTTACTGTATTGTATTTTTTCAGACTCTAAACTCCGGAGGCATTACACCACAATTTATGAGTGTCACGACAAACAGTCGATTATCTTTTTATTATTATTAAACAAACTCCCAAGTGCCCATCACCACAGTATCGTAGCATGCTATGCAGCTGCAATAGGTTTATAGGTGTTTTTTAGTTAAACTGAAATATGTTTAATATTAACCTCTAAGTTATGAACATTAACGTAACATTTTTGTTTGCAGTGGTAAAATATGTGTTATTATGGGAATACCTGTCAGGAATACCGTGACATACCACGTTGTTCACAGAGGTACAAACAGATTTGGGAAAACCTCCATAGCCTAGAGGTGAAGGATAGGCATTTTGTCTGATTATTTCGTGATGAACAATGGAATCTATTTCTTCGGTTGTCATGCCAACCTAAAATATAAAATAAAAATTGTGCTGAAAAAAAAATTGAAGACATTTTCTCTTATTTACTGAATGTGATCACAGTCATGCACTTCAGTGAAATCTAGGATGATACAAATCAAATGCTTTGATACAAAACACTAAACTGTTTGATACATTATGTTTTATTTAGAGAGAAATCAAGCATGCAGTAAAGGGAGCACTTAAAGGCTTTGAGAAAACTGAAAATACTGTCTACTTTCTTTCTTTATCCACATTTGCTTTCTCAAGGCCACCATTTTCTACTGGCTTCTCTTTTCAGTAGCTGCTATAGAAGTGTCTGCTTTTTTAAACTTCCTTCCTCTCTCTTTCCATCCCCCTTACATAATTAAAAATAGCTTGAATTTGTACTTACAATATTGCATTTAATGCTTTCAACCTTTTTAAAACATTTGCAGCCATTTGTAGATAAATCCTTAATTCTTATGACTTGCAAATAAGATTACGGTCATATTGTTGTCAATTATTTTTTCCTTCAAATTATTTTTGAAACCATTTTAATTCATTTATACATAATTTTAATATTATGGGAGCTGTTTAATACCTGGGAGCTGTTTGTATTACATTGGCACACCAGTGACTTTAACAGTGAAATCTGCATTAGAATTTCCATTCTAGCACCCTTATTTCAGTGACCTACAATTTTCAGAAACACTTATTTTTTGACTGAAATTTCCTATACTCAATCCCTTTCTGAAGGTGAATCTTTTTTGTAAGATTAACAGAAATGGTTTAGCCATTTCTGACTTGTGAAAAAAGGCCACACACTTTAAATATTATTATTCCAGCTTTTCTTTTGGATCAGCTTTAGCTCTGAAATGGTTCAAGATGAAAGTTGAAATTTGGTAGAGAAACCTCCCTCATTGAGAAGAAGTACCTTGGAGTGTTCCTGTGAAAATTAGTTTTGATTTGAATGAGTTTTAAGCCTTTGAAAATCACACTTCGCACATATGCACTACAGTGGCTACGATTTTTGAGTACTTTTTAGTATCGTTTGGAATAAAGGTAGGCTGCGGTGCAAGTGTTCATATGGCTTTCCTAGCTGTGTAGTGAAAGATTTAGCGATTGTGCGTCGTGAATGAGGCAGTGTACATAGCATGCAAGGAATAAATAAATAAGGGCTGTTGTGGACCCCTTACTTTATTCATGATGAACTTGTGGTTGGTCAGCTGAAAACTACTGCACCTCCCCTCCCCAAGGGCAGGGTACAGGATGCTGTGTTGTTCCCCTATCCCACAGCAACTATTCCAACCTGTGTGCTGGAATAGAAGTCACAGCCTCTGCACACAGACTGTATTGGGTACTAGGGCCACTGGATCAAACACAGACCCATAGCTACCATCCTGTGTCACCTGCATAACACCTTTGGTGCACACGCAGCATGGGCCTTCTGTACCAGTTGGTGCCCAGATCCTTTCTGTGGTGCCCAAAGAGTGCATGGGCACCTGTGCATGGCCATTCAGTGGGCAGATCTCCCGCGTAGCGTAGGAGTGGGGCTTATGTGTTCCAAAGAGCCTTTCGCTACCACTACACAAAGCGGTCAATTTTGCTTTAATTGAAAATACTGTCCAAGGGGCAGTAACAGCATACTGTGGTGGACCATTTCTGCTACATGGGATAGGGTATTCTGGTGGTCTCTTGCCACATAGTTCCATATTGTGGAATTTGATTTTTCTTTCCAAAAAACACTACAAAATTCCATCAAATATAATGTCAAGAACATGTTATGATTGCATGGTTAAGCACAAAAATGTCAGGAAATTACAAAATTAAGACCATACATTCAGCCTTAACTCTGTCCCCCATTACAATATAGCCTTTAATTTACATAGTGACATACTATTTCTCAAAATATACTCCCCCCACAAAATGTAACACACACATACCTGGCATCTCCTATTACTTTGTACATACTAGCCAACAAGAATAATCAATATGAAAAGTACACCATAAGCTACACTTACACAGAGCATTACACATTAATATAACAACATCAAAGAGTAATAGTGAGAAACACTTTAACCTGTCTGGTCATTCAGTGACAGACCTGCGGGTGGCTATATTACAACAGAAAAACTTCAAAAACAGACTCCAAAGAGAGACTGCTGAGCTAGAATTGATATGCAAACTAGACACAATCAACTCCGGTTTGAATAAGGACTGGGAATGGCTGAGCCATTACAAACATTGAATCTATCTCCCCTTGTAAGTACTCTCACACTTCTTAACTGTCTGTACTGGGCTAGCTTGATTATCACTTCAAAAGTTTTTTTTCTCTTAATTAATTGGCCTCTCAGAGTTGGTAAGACAACTCCCACCTGTTTATGCTCTCTGTATGTGTGTATATATATCTCCTCAATATATGTTCCATTCTATATGCATCCGAAGAAGTGGGCTGTAGTCCACGAAAGCTTATGCTCTAATAAATTTGTTAGTCTCTAAGGTGCCACAAGTACTCCTGTTCTTCTTTTTGCGGATACAGACTAACACGGCTGCTACTCTGAAACCAGTGAGAAACTGCTGTCATTTATAGTCCAAGTAAGTTTGGTGCTAAGTCCCTGATTCTGCAAACACTTATCCATGGGCTTAACATACATATGAGCCGTTCCACTGCAGTCAATGGGATTACTCACATGGAAGAACTTAAAAACACCCACAAGTGTTTGCAGGATCAAGGTCTAAGTTACTTTTATTATTTGCTGCATCATCTCCTGAACTACCCCTAAGGAAAGCTGTATTGATGGCTGAAAAGCAAATGTATTCTGATGAATTCTGACAAAACTTTTTTGAAAGCACTGAACTAAGTGTAATATTCATATAAACATTTTAAATTTATAAAGATATTCAGGAAGATTACAGTGATGAAATTAATGTAAGTATAAATAATGAAAAAATGCTACACATACACTTAAGGTTGCAGAAAAATAATATATTATACATTGTTGTTACAGAAATAGTATGTAATGATCATGTAATTAAAAACTGTATTATAATGCATATCCATGAGGAGAAAGGGTACATAATTTTGTCATTTTCTAACTTTTGAATGCTTAACTGTGCAATATTAATCTTTTCTCAGTGTCTTTTTTGATAAAATATATTTTGTACCTCCACATGCTCTGAACACCCCTTCTATACCGCCACACTCATATCCACTAACTATAGAACATATTTCACCCTATCTTGTATGTTATTCATGAAAAAAAGGGAGAAGCTGCCAAAGCATTTTTCCATCTCTAAAGACTTTAAGGAGGTCCCCCTTTATTATGTGGGAGGCAACCCACAAAAGTGTCTGAAGAAAACATTATTGAAAAACCAAGAGTTTTCCTTATCAGTGCACTCTGGCAAGGGGCATGGAATTTTGCAGCTGCACCCTTTAACAGTGGTTCTGTAGTTTGTGACGTATCTGATCAATTGGCCAGAGGAGAAGGAGCAGCAGAATGGAAGGAACAGCCCAATTCGTCAGATTTATGGAAATGTAGAGCTGGAAAGCAGAAAGTGTGAATCACAGGATTTGCTGTGTCACAAATCATATAGAATCCCATATGCCTTATGACAAACCCATGCAACTTGGCAGGTCAGAATGCAGACCTGAAAGGATTACACGTCTAACACTGAGTAAATGTCAGGGGTGAAAGTAAGGCGGTATGGGCTGGTACGGCATACCAGTAAAAAGTAGCCACCAGTACTGGCTGCGGCAGCGCTTTAACGTCACTACCCCTTTTAACGTTGCTACCCCTTTTGCGCCCCCTTGGCGGCCCTGCCAGGCAAAGGACCCTGCTTAAAGTGCTGCCGCGGCAGCGCTTGAATGTCATTGCTCCCCCACTCCGGCCACCAATGGGGGGACAAAAGTAGCTGCCCAAGGGCCGTGATTTAAAAGGGCCTGGGGCACTGGCTGCTGCTGCTGTGCGACTGGAGCCCCAGGCCCTTTAAATTGCCGCTGGAGCCCCAGGTGGCGCGAGCCAGGCAGCGCAGATGGGCTGGCTGGGGGACGCTGACCCCAGCCCCGCCCCTTCCGGCCAAGCCCCTGCCCCTTCCGGGGGGAGGGAGGGAGAGGAGGAAGAGGAAGGCAGAGGTGGCCCCATACCAATAAGAGCTCAATTTTATTTTTACCCCTGGTAAATGTAATCACATCCCACACACAGATTTCAATGATAAAAGAAATTAAACAGGTATGTTATATAGCAGAAAAAACCATTAAAAAGTTAACAACCCCCCTTTATTCAGTATGTAATTTAATAGCAAGTTAGATGTACATTAAATAAAAACAAAAAAAAAGGCACAGAAAGCATCCAAGTTGTTACAGGACCTCATGTGACTGTTACCTTTAAACTCTTTCCAGCTAGAAGTAGAATATGACAGGCCAGTTGACAAGCCTGACGAAGCCCTTGAATCTGATCTTCATTCTTAATTTCTATGTAGTCTCCCCAGTCTGGTACAATGCCTGTCGTCACATAGTCTGGCTTCTTTATGTGCTTGGAGAAGAAGGATTGAAAATGAAGATCAGAAAACTGAGCATGACAATGGGATCATTTTCTCAGAAAGTGCCTCCTGCTTCATGGCAGTTTGCCCTTTCTGTCATAGTATTGACCTTCCTAAGCCATCAGGGCAAGCCCTCAAGGCTGCCTCAGTATTTCTTCCAATGCCCTTTTGAACTTAACATTGCCTGTTACTATTGACTTAAATAGTGCATTAACCGTACAGTACTGAAATCCAAGATACTGCAGAAGTCTTTCAGTCCAAATAGTTGTGAGCTTTAAAACTATCAGAGGAAGACTTAAAAACTCATTATTTTATTTTTAAACAAAGGTAAATTTTACATAGAAGTCCATTACACACACTCGCACTGAACAGATATATGTACAGTAGTACAGGAAAGTCCTGAGCTTCTTACTCAGACAAAATTCCCATTAACTTCAATGGGAATTTTGTCTGATTAAGAATCTCAGTATTTCTAGCTGTCAACCTCATTCATGTATGAAGTGTAGTTGTAGCCATGTCAGTCATAGGATATGAGAGAGACAAGGTGAATTTGGATATGGGTGTATAGTATTATAAAAATAAAAATGTATGCGCAGCATAATAGCTATGAATGAGATGGGTAGATATGAATGAGAGACAAGGTGGGTGAGGTAATATCTTTTATTTGACCAACTTCCGTTCTCTCTCTCACCAACAGAAGTTGGTCTAATAAAGGATATTTCCTCACTCACCTAGTCTTTTAATCTCATTCATATCTATTATGTTGCACACATCTTTTTCTTTTTAACAGATTTAATTTTTTTTTATTAAAGCTAGCGTTAATAAAAATATATAATACACAGATTAGGAAAAGAGTGTCTTGTCATCTGTTTCATCTTAGATTATCCACAAATACCAAGTTTGTTTTAAAAATCATAAGATTCATATAGTACATAATAAGCAATAACCCAACTGTACAACCATGTCCTAATTCATTGTCTTTCAAGCAACACTATAATAAATATATTTTTATTTCATGAAAAGGTCTCAGGCCTCATGCATGTAAAATTCTATTTCTATTAAAAAAAATTATAATTCTAAGACAAATATATAGTAACAACAAAAATAATATCATACACATATATACAAGCACATTTTATCCTCCTAAGGATTCCAGAATATTTACAAGCTATACATAATTATCACTTCACCCATCACAAAGGGCCTGTCAAGTCATTGCAAGAGTTTTACAATTGATTTCAGTGGAAACAGGATCAAGCCCATAATGCATACAGGACCCAGGCTGTAGGGTAGTTACACAGCAGCTGTTTAAACAGCACACAGCAAGACTACACAACATTTTAGTGTAGGAAGTGAAGAAGAATGGCGTATCCAATTAACTCTATAGGGGGACTTTAAGTAGGTAGACTACAGTTACCCCAACTGGTGTTTGGCCGCCCCAATGCTTACAGAAAGTGTCATAGGATCTTTAATGATCCCAAGCCATCAGGATTTTAGGTTTACATCTCATTCAAACACACAGCACCCCCAGCAGCATAGAACCTGTTCACACCATACTAGGACATCAATTTATTTCTGAATTGGAGGGAAAAATCCCACCTCCTAAGTTACCAGCTCCATGCCCTGCAGCACTCTGAGATTTCCTTTGGAGAACACTCATCCACTAACTGCCTAGACCAGACACTGTTTAGCTTGTGAGATATGATGAGATAGCAGCTCAAGATGGTATAGCTGTAGACATTTATGTCTACCTTTTCTCACCATTTCTCCTTTCCTAAAAAAAATCTGTAAAATTAATAAGCCATTTTGAATATAAAGATTATTTCTGGGATATTCTGTAGAAAAAATGCCCTTCCCCCCAATTATATATATTCCTGTAATAAGTTTCCCTCGTTATTTAGATATTTCCTAAATTATTCATATATCCTAGTTAAATTGTAATTCTGTAGGCAGATGAAAAATGAACAGATTATTAGACATGAGCATTGTTACCTATGAAGATTAGTTTTCAACATGACAGTTTATTTGTTTGTATTCATCCTGAAAGAAATATCTAAAGATACAAAATGTTTGAAAGTGCTACCACAATTTTTCTAATCTTTGAAAATATATAGGATCTTGATCCTATATTCATTGTGTATCCAAAGCTTCTATAATGTTTTAGGCTTAAGAACTCTATAGTAAGCATCCTCAATTTATTCCCTCCATATCATTCTTTTTTACTATCACCATAGGATAATGTAAATATTTTGTATTTTGTATTAGAAGTCTACTTTCTAGTAAAAGAAATCAAAAACTACTTATACACACATCACTATAAAATACTATCCAAAATTATTTTCATTAAATAAAGGGTAAGAAACAGCCAGAGTTCATACTGCAATTAAAGCAGAACCCGGGAAAGCGCAATAGCACACCTGTTAGAACAGCTCTAAATAAAGTCATAATGGATTCAAAAGCAGACAAAAATGTATTTTCCAAAAAACAACATTTAGTCAATGACAGCAAAGGTTAGTTCATAAGTTACATAGCAGGGCAGCTGGCTGACATTTTGATGTATGCTTTCATCTAAGCCTGAAATCACCAAATCACCAAAACTGCAGGAGGATGTAAATGTTTGAGGCTTAATGTGTTAGAAATTTACATTGAAAGGGCAACATTTTGCCCTCAGATGAGTATGTGCATCTCATGTTGACTTCAGCTAGAACTATCTGCTTGTATCAGAGGTGCTGCTAACTCACTGCAGGCCCTAAGCAGGAATATTTTTCCTCCCCCCTTATCTCCTTCACCCACTCCCTAAAAATACTAATTGCATTATTTTCACAAACCAAAAAATACACCAACACAGCACATACTAATACATTGGTTAAAAACTCCATATTAAATTAGAGACATGGTATTTTGGAGGTAAAACTAAATCAGGGCCCCCCTGAGCTGCCTGGCAGCTAGGCAATTGCTTTGTATGCCTAAAGCTGCCACTGCCCATAGCCAAAGGGAGATTTTGAATCTAAAAGTGTTAAATGTTATAAGGTGATCAGAAGAACAGGAGTACTTGTGGCACCTTAGAGACTAACAAATTTATTAGAGCATAGGCTTTCGTGGACTACAGCCCACTTCTTCGGATGCATAAGTGGGCTGTAGTCCACGAAAGCCTATGCTCTAATAAATTTGTTAGTCTCTAAGGTGCCACAAGTACTCCTGTTCTTCTTTTCACCTTATAACATTTAACACTTTTAGATTCAAAATCTCCCTTTGGCTATGGGCAGTGGCAGCTTTAGGCATACAAAGCAATTGCCTAGCTGCCAGGCAGCTCAGGGGGGCCCTGATTTAGTTTTACCTCCAAAATACCATGTCTCTAATTTA